>NW_028259143.1:13515000-13582500 GCF_977971745.1 Zootermopsis nevadensis
CATCAGCGTGCCCCTGGTGTATACTCAGGTAAATCACACCACTGTTCTCTTTATGTTTTGGATGTAATATCATAGCTTGATTTTTCAATGAATGTTCACAAAATTTGTACATCCATTATTCAAAGACTTAATAGTTCATTGTTTGTTTACCAGGTGGTGACATTAGCTGTTTACTCATATTTTATAACATGCATCATGGGGCGACAGTGGGTAGAAGAAATAGATGAAAATCTGCAGAAACAAAGGAACTCCATTGATTTACACTTCCCTATCTTCACAACATTACAGGCAAGAAGTATTCTGAATAAAAATGTACTCCATATTTGAGTGCAGATAACTCTATAGATCTACAAGGTTTAGTTTATAAAAGTATCATACCTTGAAGTCAAGTAGCTCTTACCTTGGAGTTAATGAATAGCCAAATATCAGCAAACTAGTTTTTGGCTGTTTATATGACATGTAAAAGTGAAATGTCTCTGGGAAGATCACCAGTTTTCATGTAAGGTTATCAGTGTCATCTGCAATGCTCTTTGTGTATGATTCATTTTAATTATGTACTGTAATTCTCAATAAATGAAAGGAGAATATAATATTTACCAAAATAATAAATAAATAACAGTAATAAGTAATATAAAATGGAATTTAACTTAGAAACTCATATTGATTATGAAAGAGCATTTTACCAGGACAGCAGCAATAAGCTGTGGCAAATATTACAGAAAAGAGGATACCCACTATAATTGACACAAGTTGTAAAATTTGTATCTCCAGAAACAGTTGTAGTATATTTAAATTGATTGTCATATCAGACTTAAATCTTTGCTGTAGACATTCACTTATGTATGTACTTACTTTATGGAGCGAGTCCTTCCTGTGTTCATAGCAATGTTAAATTTGGGGTCTTCATTAATAAAAGTATAGTTCAGCATGTTGCTACATCACACTAAATACCTTTTGGATGTGCAGTACGTATTCCTTACCTGGATGCACTGGGTTAATAAAGTTTAAGTTATGTAAATGCATAAAAGCTCTGTGGTATTGAATTGAATTTGGGCAGATGGTCGTGTGTTTGAATCCTGGTAGTCATTGCTGTTTTATGCAACAGCCATGTTTCTGTTTCACATTCCACCAAGAATTACTCTAACAAACGTAAATAGTCATTAACAATTTAAAATATATTATTTTTGTTAAGTGTCTGTAAATTAAAATTATATCTGTTGTTGTTATAATGAAATATTGACATGTGAAATAATATGCCAAAGTCTATTTTTCACTTTGTTCAGTTCTTCTTCTACATCGGATGGCTCAAAGTGGCAGAGAGTTTAATTAATCCATTTGGAGAAGATGATGATGATTTTGAAGTAAACTGGCTGGTAGACAGGAACCTACAGGTAAGTGAGAATGCAGATAATTATCTGCCATCTCTCTCTCTCTCTTATGAGAGAGAAAGAGAGAGAGAGATGGCCAGCAGACCAGATTTTGTATGTCTGTCCAAGACCTGGAAAGTAATTATTCAACTGTTCTGTTTTAATTACTATTTCATTCTTTGCCCCAGAACATTATATTCTTTAATTTATCATTATCTATATACTAGCACAGTTCCTGCACTGTCACTGCAGGGAAACTGAATGAATGTTTACAAGTGTACAAATTCTTAACACAACTCTTTTGTCGTGTTTAGGTAGCTAGTACTAAACTTGTTTAGCTGCAGAAACCATCTTAGCCAGGGCTCAAACCAGGACACATTTTTCAGGATTGTGACCTTTGTTCCCATCTTCTCCTTACCAAAACAAACAATTTTGGTTTTTGTGCTGTTCTTTTATGATGTTTAATTTTTGAGCTACAGAAACTGTCCTTATTGGGACTTGAATTCAGGAGCTGTCATGACTGAGGATTTTGTGATTTAGGCAGTGACAGTTTCCTGACATATTCTTACTTGCCATCCACAATAATTTTCCTGACTCATTCATTGCAAGGGAAACTAATAAATTTCCACATGTAGCGATAACTGTCAAGAACTTTACACATTAGTGGGCAACTGTGGGCCATGATAATTGTTAGCCCAATGGTTTTATGGTCAATAAAGTAATTCATAAGACTGAGAATCCCTTAAGAGTGTTTTCATGGCTGTAGTTGTAACTATTTAAGCACAGGAGTGACAGGCATTGGCTATTATTTATTAAGATTAGTATTGAATGTTTAATCCTCCAGAATGTGCAGTTTGTGAAGTTCAAGAGAATTAGAAGGAACTGGAACTGAATCGAACATGGCTGATGAGATTAATTCACTAGCAAAAAAGTTCACTTAGGAGTCACTAAGAATTATGGTCCACAAACACAGAAAGAACTAAACAAGTGTTTTGTTGTGAAACTAGAATACAGGGCAAACTCAAAATATAAGAATATATGAAAAACCTTTTGAAAATGTCCAAGTTTTAAGTAGCTGAAAATTATGGCAATAAGAATTATTCATTTAAATAAAACTAAACCCAGGAAATGCATTGTACTTTGGAGTAAACATAAAGTTAAAAATATTGATTTGTACTTTTTTATGTGTGTTTACAACATCCTTATAAGTTAATTTTCTCCATACAGCTGTACATCTCAAGAAGGGCTGAATGGATTGTCATGAAATTTGGTATGTGTATTATGCCTTGAACCAAACACATACTTTCATATTTTCTATTTACTACAATCAATAATACCAATGTGCTGAAAGCTAAAAGTCATAAGGTGAGAGTATATTCCTCCTTGATGGCACCATTACACATAATCCTTTGTGAAGATTTGATGATGTCATCACTCATATGCATGTAATGACTTGAGAATGGCTGGATGGATTATCATGAAATTGGGTTTGAACACTATGCCTTTTGAGGTATACTCCAAATTCATACAAATATTCCCTACAGCTGTTCATACCAACATGACAGTTACTGAAAGTGATGATGTGGGAATGGATGGAATGTATTCTTTCATGATAATGTCACTGTCCTTGATGAAATCTTCCATTGTGGTATCACTGCTGACCTTACCAGGCCCTCAAAAGGCCTGGTTCACCATCACTTCTCCAAACCTTATGGTTGATGAACAGTCACCACTCCTTTCCACATAACTGCTGCAAATCCTCCCCTGTCTAACATGGTCACCAGTACCTCCTTTGTCACATCCTCTCAAAATTCTGTCACTTCATTTCCTCAACCACAAGCTTCTCTTCCATTGGACAGCAGCCCACTCCTACATTGCACCAATCAGCAGCATCAAATCTATCTCTCCACTTACTTCCTGCCCTTTATAAGGCCTCTGGAACTTGCGCCACAACATATGTACCTTGAAAATGGCAAATGTAGTGTTTGCTGAAACGTTGGTTAACACCAAACATTCGACGTAGCTCTCACCTGAAAGCCGAAGTTGCACGTTGAACTCCAGCTGTGAGAAACTGTGCACAAGAATTGTGGAGCTTGGTACAGGATAAAATAAAATTAGTAGAAAGAAGAATGGTATGATATGTGGTGGTTTATGTTTCAGGTTTCTTATCTGATTGTAGATGAAATGCATCATGAACACCCAGAACTGATCAAAGACCACTATTGGGATGAAGTGTTTCCTGCTCAGTTGCCATACACAGTTGCATCTGAGCAGTTCCGGGAAGAACATCCCCAACCTTCAACTGCCAACATCGAGGTGCCCAACTCAGCAGCTGAATATTCTGTACTTTTATCAATCAGGATTGATGATATTGGTGATCATGCTGTAAGTCGGCACAAGTCTTTCAGAAATTGAGTTATTACATGGTCATATTTTCACTGTGCTGTTATCAGTGGCAGTATCTTTCCTTCTTAAATTGGTTCCAGTTTCCCATGCATATGCTACAATATGTATTCATTTATAGTTTATTAATGACACTTCTCCAGTAACTCAGACAGTATATTATCTCTCTCTTTGTTTGGTATAGTATAGTACAGTGGTATAGGGGAAGAGATCGTAAAGATCTAATGAAATATTGGCCATACTGTAACACAATGCCATCATCCAATAAACAAAAGTGTCATGTGTTTGTGAACTCACAGTTACAACATTGAGTGAATACAGCACAAAATGGCAGTGTAGCTCACTTCCTCCACTTTGCATGTTACTCCATAACACCACAGTGAGACTAAACAAATGATTAGAGTTCAGTAGTTGGTGACTGAAATCTTTGTGTACTTTGTGCAAAACTTGGTACTCTGACAGTACAGTTGATGATACATTTATAATGAAATTGACATCTAAAATATAACAAATTTTGCAAAGGCCTATATATTTTGAATGGTAATTTGTCAACACATCCCCTGGCATTTCTTGCAGAGCCAATGTACAGAGTTCCAGCAAAATTAACCAACATTTATGGTGCAGGATATTTCTTGAAGAGCTGACAGTTACTCAGCTGTTCCAGAAATGATATTGCTGCTTTCAAGGAAGTTCATTTCAGTGTTTATAGAATAGTCTCTTGATCCTGTTCTCTGTCTGTCTAATCATGTCCTCACTTTCACACCTTGATTCTTGAAGATTGATTTTTATATTATCTCCCACCTATGCTTAGGTCTTCTATGTGGTCTCTTCCTTATAGATCATCTGATCAAAATTTTATATGCATATCTAATTTTGCCCATGCCTGGCACTAAATGTGTTAACATATACCAAGAACACAAGCCATACAAGGAAGTTCATTTTAATCTAGACAGTTCAACAAGTACAGGCAACATTTATTTAATATTAAATAAATCTTAAACATGTGCTTAGTTCAGATTATCTTATCTTGCAATATGATGATGCACAGAGTGGAATCCAGTTCTCAGCTGGCCCAAAAAGAAGAAGTATAAGTCGTGTGAACACACGAGAACGCATGACACCTGCTGGTTCAGCTACTAGTATGAATACAGGAAGCCAGGCCAGCTCACTGCACCGTTCGGGTTCAGTACCGTCTGTTATCCGGCAACTCTTTTCCAGGGAAGGGTCTACTGGAACAATCGCTGCAACTCAAACACCTGTCACTGTAGATGGAGGTGGGTGGTCCTAAATGCCCTAAAATAATGTATTGCGTCCTTAAAGATGGTGTTTCAATTTAGGTAAAAAGTAATAATTATCCTTTTTCCCATTAAATAGTAATGTACAAATTTAAACAGAAGTAAGTGAAATGTGAGAGTGACCAATGGAAATCAATAAGAAGTTGAGCATATTAACATTCGTAGTACGCACTTTAAATAGTCACTGTACCTCTCACTGAATAGATTTAAATTTGAACATTTAAATAAAAAGACATCCTTATGATAAGACTGCGCATACTTCTAAACTGCTGACTTTAAATTAAAAATAAAAAGCATACTTCTGAAGACAGAACAGAGATTAGCCCATAAAAATATTTCCTTTTCTACAATATAATATATATATTTAACAAACTGTTCCTTTTCTTCTAAAATTAAAATATATAACACTTTTTTATTGATCCTGAAACATGTCACTGTATTTTCTTACTAAAGGGGACATCTATCAGAATGTGAAGCATATATATGTGTTCAGATTTCTATGTTAATCCTTATACAACTGATATACACATAATTTAACCTGAATATTTGCAGAACTGAATGCAGTTTGTGTAATTTCTGCAGCAATGGAACACATGCAAAAATTCAGCTTCTTTCCAGTGCCAGTGCCAATTATGAGTGTGCTCTAGTCACTCTAATTTTGTGGCTGGTTGGACCATTGCATTTTCTCATGCCTCTCTGAAGTCCACTAAATTTGTAGATATCCCTGCAGCTTCTTGCAAGTTGTACAAGTCTTCAGTTTGTCTGCTCACTAACATTAGCCTCTTCTCAGTCTTCCTGCATTTCTATTTCATTATCTTATATGCTTCTTATCTAATATGCATTTGAGTCAGTGTCAACTGCTAAGTTTATTTCCAATTTTTTTGCAGTTTATTCTTTAGAATATATCTTAGTATATCTAAACCTTGATAAAAAAACCGTAGCACAATTTCCTTTGGAGGGAAGGTAAAGCCAGTTGTCCCATGTCGTAGATTTACAGCATGTGAAAGGACCTTGTGAGCATGAACGAAATGTTTCGCAAGCAAAATTCAGTGGCCATTTCTCACCCATGTCCCTCCTGATTCTCAGGATTGAGTATAAATTGTGCAGAGGCAGTGGGCTAGTCACTCACTACTCACAGGTACACACTTTAAAGACTAGGAAACCTCCCGATTGGGAGGAAGCCAAGGTCTGAACTTGGGCCTTAGCGGTATTGGATGGATTGATATCTAAACCTTGCTGTTCTCTGTAGTAAAAAAAAAAGAAGAAATAAGCTAGTTCTCCTTGTTGGAGACCTTCTGGAAGAATATGGAAGAGAATTGCGCCCTTAGCCTGTCATGAGACAGAGACCAACCACTGCAGCTATAAAATTATCATTGCTGTTGTCCAGTCATAACCTGTAGTGGCCTGACAGGGGCAAGAGGCTGTGTTGGGTGTGTTCTGCTTGTGGAAGCGTTAAAATAAACTGCATTTAGATGTGCAAAGTGTGGGGCTGGATTATGTGTATCTATGTTTTGAGGATCACCACATAAACCTGTACTTACAAATACTTTACAGCTTGACACATTTACCCTTGTGTGTGCAAACATAGCAATTTTTTCCTTGACATGTGAATAATAACAAGGTACTATATATTTCAGTTTTAAGAAGTAATAACACTTTGTTCAATGGGTATATGGTTTTCTAGAAAATAAATAATATTTCTGAGCTAACCTCTGTTCTGTTGTCATGAGTATACTGATTATTTCATAATTTTGAAGTCTGTAGTTTATAAGATATGATTTTTCATCAGGACATTTCTTTTTATTTAGATGCCCTGAATTAAATCCATCCAGCAAGGGATGCTATTTAAACTGAGCATTATAGAGTTTAGGCTCATCAATATCTCATGGCTAAAGAGAGGGAAGTAAACCAAACTATTATGGTAGGAATAAGTTGAATCTTCAGCAGTGGACTTTAATTCTAAATGAAAAGCTTAGCAGTAATCATACCGACTCATTTATAGGACTATTTTTACAGAAAACAATACTATTCTTTTCAGTAATTTTCATTTTAATTGTATATTATTGCAAACATAACTTGATATGCTTTACGATACTGAGCTGCATTCAAGTACATCATCATATTGAGAATAGTGAATGAGAACACTGGTTTAGCAGTCACATTATACGTGTTGTCAAGGAACCAACAGTCTTCTATTTTATTGTTTCAGCTGTGGCCAGCTCATGGTTTGTTCTGACTGATTGTGTGCTGCATGACTAATGAGAATAAATAAATGCTATTTCTAGGCAATGAATGAAACCTAGTTGTAAAATTGATAATCATACATAACTTGAGTAAACGATTTTGTCTCATGATGCTGATCTCCGTGTTAATGTTAATTATTAATTGTTATGTTATGTAGAACAGTTGTGATAAAACAGGTTCGTATTAATAAGAGTGTGGCAATTTGTTCGAGATTAGTGTTTTAATATATATATTTATTTTGGCCGTCTATACACAAACTTATTAAAATGAGTTGTTAAAATATTATAACATTCACAATATAAATATAAAATATATAAAATATGTTGTTATGTTTTGGTGCTCTTTTTATCGTATTACGATATTACATTCCATTTTGGCACCTTCATATTAGAAACGACATGTTTCGATGTACTGAGACATCATCTTCAGGTTATCAATTCTATTAATTTTATAAACTATTATATACTAAATTGCGTTGCATTTATTTGATTTTATGCGTTTGTGAATCCATCCATCTTCATGATTGATTTGGTGTTAATGTTTCGTTGTTTATTGTCTGTGGAATTAATTTCCAGTTATTATTATAATACAACACTTATAGAAATTTATTTCTTATACACATTTGTTGGTATGGAATTAACATAGGAAATGAATAAATACTATATATTATATATAAAATACTGAAAAACATACCTTGTTGTAATGTGTTGTATCATGTCTGACACCGGGAATCAACACAAACATGACGCAATTGAGATACAAATTAGTGTTTTAGTTTGTAGTATCATGAATTTTTGTATTCATGCTATAAGCCTTGTGACTTGATGTGCATTATTCCATGAAACATTGTATTTTTCAGGAGGTCTGCCATCAAGAATCCCAACAAGCAACAGCTCAGCTAGTCTTTATTCCAAACTTTTGCCTGGTGGGAGCATGAGAATAGCTGATCAGGTCATAGAAGAAGTAGATGAGCAGTCTACTGTGCAATCCATAAGGCCACCAGATCAGCAACCCAGTGTCAGAACAATCTTCCCTATACCTATCGGACCTACCGGACCACAACCTGCCTCTGCACCTGTAGCAGTCCCAAAAAATTCTTTTCACACACGAAATCTGAACTTCCCGCTTCTATCTTCATCAGCACCTGCATCTGCTGCAATTCCATTGCCAACATCTCCAGGTCATTCAAGCATGACTTATACAGAAATACTTTCAGTGAAAAGTGCATTTGGCTTAGGCAATGATGAGCCTAAGCCAAATGCACTTTTCACTGAAAGTATTTCTGTATAAGTCATGCTTGAATGACCTGGAGATGTTGGCAATGGAATTGCAGCAGATGCAGGTGCTGATGAAGATAGAAGCGGGAAGTTCAGATTTCGTGTGTGAAAAGAATTTTTTGGGACTGCTACAGGTGCAGAGGCAGGTTGTGGTCCGGTAGGTCCGATAGGTATAGGGAAGATTGTTCTGCTACTGGACTAGGTAGTGCAAGCCAGATGGGATCACAGGACAATGGAAATACTGTAACAATAGCAGCACATGGTGAAGGTGATAATGTCAGTATAGGTGGTTCCAGTACAGACAGCACCTCGGAGGATGAATTTACAAGGCTGAAATCTAAGAGAAAGAAAGAGAGGAAAGAGAATTTGATGCAGAGGTTAGCAAGATCGATTAGTGCTCAGCAAGCAGCAATAGGAATGGATTATCAAGACAATGAGCAGTTATTAATAGACTTGACAGCAAGCTCAGGGACTGGAATCATACCTGCGTTGCCAAGGTCCAGTAATTACGATGATGCAAATGTGTGACAGCCAGCCAAAATAGATTAGCCCAGTCACGTCATACTCATATATTCTGGAACGCGGTCCTCCGCAGGCAGCACTTCCCCTCAGCATGGAAACACGCTCGCGTGGTGTCCATATTGAAACCGGGGAAGGACCCCACACTACCTTCTTCCTACAGACCCATCAGTCTTCTCGACACGGTCGGCAAGCTCTGTGAGAAGATCCTATTAACAAGAGTCCTACACTAGGTCAGCGAACGCGGGCTACTGCGCGACGAGCAGTTTTGGTTTCGACCCTGGCACAGCACGGCGATGCAGCTGGCTCGCCTCGTCGAAAGGGTCAACAGAAACCTTGATGAGAAGCGGCTAACCGGCGCGGTTTTCCTGGGCGTGGCCAAAGCCTTTGACACAGTCTGGGTCGAAGGCCTCCTATACAAACTAACCGTCCTCAACTTCCCGTCTCTTCCTACCTCGCTGACCGGACATTCCAGACATCCTTCCAGTCGGCCACGTCCACACGTCGTACCATGCGGGCTGGAGTTGTGCAGGGCGGAATTCTCTCCCCTGTGTTCTTCAGTCTGTATGTCAACGACATACCCACACCGTCCCGCCACGTCGAGTTAGCACAGAATGCGGACGACACGGCTCTAGTAGCCACGTCCCGTAGCCCAACGCTTCTTGTCGGGTATCTGGAGACCTACCTCAGTAGACTGGAGCTCTGGCTCAGGGCCTGGAGGATTGCTATCAACATCTCGAAGAGCACCGCGGTTCTCTTCGTTTCGGCGAGAAGACACGTCCAACAGCCCAGAGCAGTGCAGTTCCTCGGACAGCCGATCCAATGGGTTAAACAGCGCGGTATCTGGGGGTCACCCTTGACGCCGGGCTTACCTGGTCGGCGCACGTCAACCAGGTGGGAAAGAAGGCTGCGCAACGATTAGGTGTGCTAGCTCCGCTCCTCACTAGGAGGAGTGGCCTGTCCTTCAGGAACGGTGTGCTGCTCTATAAGCAGCTCATCCGTTCCATGATGGATTACGCATGCCCGATCTGGAGGTCAGCTGCCAGCAAGCACGTCAGGAAGCTGCAAGTGTTGCAATCCAAGTGTCTTCGCATTGCGACTAACGCGCCTTGGTACGTTAGTAACAGGCAAATACACGAGGATTTGGGGATCCCGCTCTTTGCCAACCACATCAGAGCACTGAGAGATTTGACTCGAAGTTAGCTGGTGTGAGGAACCCCTTAGTACGGCAACTCAGGAGACACTCGTGCCGAACGAGAGTTGTCAGAGGTCACCCAAGGGCAACCGAACGGGACTGATGTTCAGCAGGCCAGCCGAGGCTGTCCCCAAAAGGCGGCCAAGTCGTCGCAACGAGTGATCAGACCACTCGGCTACCCTAACTGAGGTTTTCCGTGCTTTTCCTCAGTTGTAAGGCGAATGCCAGGATATAATTTAATTTAACAAGGGTCCTACACGAGGTGAACGAACGCGGGCTGCTGCGCGACGAGCAGTTTGGGTATCGACCCAAACACAGCACGACGATGTAGCTGGCTCGCCTCGTTGAAAGGGTCAACAGGAAGTCTGACGAGAGGCGGCTAACCGGCGCGGTTTTTTTGGACGTGGCCAAAGCCTTTGATACGTCCTTTTGTGTGTGAGGAGTGAATGTACGTTTCGTCCGCGTAGATGATAGGTCGCCCCTCATTTCTGTAACGACTTATATTTCTCAAATATGACAGTCTTGCTGCACGAATATCATCCTTTTCGATGAGAACTTTTCTATTAATTTCCGATTTCCTCCACCTGAAGCCTAAATCTTTAATTATTTTCCAAAGATCCCACTTCCAGCCACTGAAGATAATCTTTTTCTTAATTACTACCAACAACGATTTTAAAGTAGGACGCTCACCTTGTGTAATGTGAAATTCGTTAATCGTTCTTCGAATTACACACTTGTCAAAATCATCTACATCAGTTTCAATTTTCCTTCTTGGTCGTTTCTTGTGAGGTGTGCCGAATTCTTTTCCCACTCGTTTATTATGTTCGTACTCTTTTAAAATGCGTTTCAGAGTACTTATGGACACACCAGTAGCTTCAGAAGCACGATTTTAAGTTTGATTAACGTTAATCACTTTGCCGCTGTCAGCTTCTTTCTTCATAAAACTGTAAACACTTATCACCATTTTTCTTCTTTAGCTGTGTATTGCTTTACGTCCCCTATTTTCTTTACACCTCTGTCCACGCTTTGCATTCTGTTCGTGCTGAGTAGAAACAACAACGGTGAATATAACAGGCCTAATTATAAATGGGTCAATGTTATTGAAATGGAATTTACCACACGAAGTGATCTCGGTCGGGGCTGGCTTGTAACTGAGCTCCGACTTCACCCAACCCATTGTTCGAGCTGCAAATACACTGCACATCTGAAGGCCATAGCTCTTGTCCCACCGAACGGCCTATACTGTACCATATGATATTGTGATGAAGGCAACCAACCACTGATGTGTTGTATGGCTATGTGTCTGTCACAGTGGCAGTGCTAAACTCTCAGATACCAACATACTCCCTGGACATGTGTCTGTGTGACTCTGATCTTTTACTGAAAATGAAGGAATCTTTCTGAGCAAAGCAATTTCATCAGACAAAAACTTGCAGAAACTACAGTAAAAATCCAATGCAACACATATAGCCTTTTATGGCAAGCCTCTTTTTATGAGAGTCTTTTATACATGATCATTGTAACAATATTAAATATAGAAGTATATTTTTAGTTATAAAGAGAGTACTTTTTCATAATTTTCAGTATAATGTTTGCTTTTGATCACTTTCTGCAAATGCAACTGTGGCATAGTTGTAATTTAATTATGTATGCGAAACGAGTCTGACCATTTTCTGTAACATTATAAAATTACATCTGGCAGTGTTGCTTAGTTGCTGCTGCTTTTCTGAGTTAACCACATCTTACTGACAAGTGACATCATATTATCATCACTGGTAATCACTATCAAACAGAAAGTATCTAACTATTCAATACTTGCCAACTGCCATTTCATTTGATTTATGAAGAGTATATTCCATTCTGTTTCTGATATGACAGCAGTGCAAAGAAAAAGTGAACCCAAATATTTACCCACTTGTGTGGTGACCACATTTATAGAAGTGAAGGTGGTAATGTAGCAATTTTATCTGCAAGGGTTTACCAGTTGAGTAATTTCATGTGAACTACAACGTTGTTGGACTGTTATTTAGTAATTGCTCAATAATGTTTTCTTACCTTCCTAAAAATAGGTCACATTCCAGTTCTGTTGCCAGTATTTTGTTTCCATCTCTTTTAAATATAAAATAAAATATTTTCTCAATGATTCCAGTCAGCTCACATGAATGCCGATAAATTTTGTACTTCCAAGGCTTTAGAATGGGGATAAAGTTGATTTATAAATCAGTTAACTCTATATATATGAGCCGCATAGCTCAGTCAAAGTAGTGACTGGCTACAGACTGGACAATTGGGGTTCAATCCCTGACAAGGGCAGAGGATTCTTCCTCCAGCCTCTGTGTCCAGACCTGCTCTGGGGCCCACTCAGCCTCCTATCCAATGGGTACCGGGATACTTCCCTGGGGATAAAACATGCCTAACGCGTGGTGCTGACCACTCACCCCTATCTAGTCCTGAGGTCAAGAATGAGTATGAACTATGTCGCCTCTCCCTCTAAGCGCCTACAAGGCATATAGTGGGACAGCTTTACTTAATATATATACACACTCACTTAAATTCATGCACCAGAATGCTTTTGATTTAAAAACTGATAATTTTACCATCAAATGTTTCTTTTATAAGTAATTTTGGGGGTGGGGGAATATTTACTGTATGTAGTCCTAGATATTTCAGGTCAAAACTGAACATACAATCCCATTTCCTTTTAAATATACTCGTAAGAGTGTATTAAGGGAGTCCTGAACATTTGGGTATGAACCAACTTTAATAACAAAAAGATGCTTGTACTCTATCAAGCCATTTCAAGAAAATGGGTATAAACAAATAAACCAGAATTTAAAACATTTAAATACTGAAAGTCTAAAATATTAACATTTTAAGAATTCCATTGTTCTGCTCATAGCCTTTTGAATTGTACATCTGAGTCTCTTTTTTACGTCATAGTAAGTTAAGCATGATATTGTTGAATGGATTGTAGAAAAATTGACTGTATATACAGGATACTTTATAACACCTGTTTTGAAGTTTAAAGTTGCTTATTTACTTGGTGGATTGAACCTTATTTTATTATTCAGTCTTTTTATTAATTTTTTTGCTTATCAATTAAAGTGGTTGGAAACAGATATGTACTATCACATGCTTAACCTTTAATGGCTTTGCATCATGGCCTATGCACAGTCCAGCACAGCCACGTGTCATGGTAGCTTACTGCTAAACCATTAAATTTTGCAGTTAAAGTCCAACTGGCAGTCTTGTAATACTGCGGTTTCATAATTACTATTGTAGAATAAAAAATAATTACAAATTAAAGTGCAATCCATTATTGATAACAATGAGTGCCTGTATATTTAACATGCCTGGGATAGGTAGTCTGACATACAACAAGAGGGTTTTGTATTTGTATGTAAGAAGTGTTGGGTCAAATTGCAGGTTCATTTTGGTTCTCAAACTTGTTCATTCCCATATCTGAGTTTTGTTGTTTACTGGTGCTTTGCCCAGGCCACCATACCAAACTTTGGTTGGATAGTAACATGTCTTGAAGAGACAAAATATTTCTCTTCCCAAATGCATGTTCAGCATACACTTTTCTCCTCAGTCATTAATTAGTGCATGTAGCTATATTTTTCAGTTCTTTGAACATACACAACTCATTTAGTATTAATTATTTTACTATGAAGTACTACAGATTGCTATTTTACTGCTAAAAATGGCTGGGATGGTAGGTAAGCCAGCAGCAAAGTTGTTGACAGATGAAATAGTTAAAAAAACTATGTATACCATTGTTCTTACACAACTAACAAGTAATACCATAATGTTCCACACTTCATGTAGTATGTGATTTCACAATTAAAACTCTTTTCATCAGTTTTCACCTGTATCCTGACGCTTCAAAAGTACGTAACACAAAACAAAGGTAAATGGAGATAAATGCATTCTTCTTCCTTTTGCATTCTAAAACAGAACACAAGAAAAGAATAAAAACAAAACAACACATAGAAGTCATTAATAGAAAAGACCAACAGTAAGAGAAAACAAAATTACAAGATTTGTGGTTCTCATGGCTGTGAAGATGATGTTTCGTGTTGTAGCACCATGTGGACTTGTACACAAGCGTTACAGACCAGAAGAACATTTACAAATACAAAATTAATAGCACTATAGTAACAGAGGTCATAATATAATTGTGACAGTGACTTGTAGAAGGCATAAAACAATCAAAACAATAGTGTCATTTTCGAATGTATATTACAACTAAATGGCAGCTTATCTGTCATGTGACAATTGAATGAAGTCCTATGTTGTGAGTGAGGAAGTACCAATCCCAGAATTCAACTACAGGTAACCCTCGATTTACGCCGATTCAGAATAACGCCGATTTTGAAACCAGCAAATTAAGTGTAAGTGTATAAAATATAGGTTTTAAATTCCCTTTATTTTATTTACGTTATTTCAGAGCTTTAAATATAATGCCATTATATTACTCGTCAAAGTTTGGGTACTGGGAAAGCATATCATCGACTTCCCATTGATTTACATTATAAAAGAATTTCAATTTACTCCAATTCCGTTTACGCCGGTTCGTCCAGTGTAAATCGAGGATTACCTGTACAGCTAACGTCTAGGTGTAGTTGACTGATGGTTTGCAGTGTTGTTCAATTTAATGCTAATTCAGTTTCCTAGGTTTCTTCTTTGTGAATGACTTATCTCATTGCATTCAGTGGAAAATGGGATGCAAAGAGTAGATTATACAGCATCATATGCAAAGGTGCAGAGAAATATATGGCAGAGAAAACGAGACTGTTTGAAATCTCAATCATGAGATATGTGAGAAATTCAAAGTAGTGGAAGACTTTTAGAAAGATGATTATCCAGTACAATGAATTAAAGTTAGTATCATCTACAAAAAACAAAACAGAATCACTTGAGAACTTATCGAGTCTGCATTCATCAAAAAAAAACAAGGTATTAGCCAAAAAACTAAATCATTGTGTTCAATGTAGCTTCTTGTAGTATGAATAGAGAAGTAATTGCCACAAAAAACAACCATTCCTATGTATGATTTGAGGTTTTTACAGCCGTGAGTAAGAAGATATCTGTCTTCTGGGTTGTTGCACTGTGTAGTCTGGTCGATGTTAACCAGTATCACCTCTGAAACGTTGGTTAACATCGACCAGATGACACAGCGCAGCAACCCAGAAGACAGAAGTCATCAATCATTCCTAGTTTCATAAGTGGTTATGAAGTAAGATAGCAGTTTGATTACACATTTTAAAGTGTAGTTTGATTTCCTCAATAATCCTTATATTAACCATTAAAAATTAAAAGCTGGGATGGAGGATAAGAGGAAGAAAATTCCTAATATGATGTCATCACATTTTATGAGAACTGAAAGGAGCATGATAATAATATGGTTTTACTGGTCTGAAGAATGCAAGCTGCACTCACTCATTTGTGCAAGTTCGTTGCCTCAGGTACAAATAAATACTGGTTGCACAATATTTTCAAGTATATTTTGGCCATATATTTCGATAAGGATATACATTTGTACATGGAATGTGTATAACACTGAATTATAGATAAGCTGTCAGTGATACAAAAACATGTCATAATCATGTTAGTGTTAAATGAAGAGTGTTATTAGTGTTACTTAAATATATTTTAATGCTGTCAGTGTTGCATAATTATGCCACACTGCTGTTAATGTTACATAAATATCTCTGCTCTTCAAGAATATTATTGTGGCTATGTCACTCATGCATACAGATTTTGTGCATAGTTCATATTGCAACATTTGTTTTGATATGTATTTCAGATATACTACACACAAACAAGCACTACACACTATGACAAAAGCGTATTGTAAAATCGGTATATTTATTAATTTTCTTGTGAATCATAATGTCAAATAAGATATTTATACATAATATTTGCTGTAGATAATAGACATAAATTATAAGTTAATTACTCATGTTGTGACTGCATGAATATAATCCATGTTAACATAAGGTTATTAGTCATTAAGACAGACACACTGATTTCTTCCATTTATAAATTTTATGAATCATTCTTATGCATTTGTGTAAAAATTCTTGACTAATTTATATTAAAGTGTTAGATAAAATATAATTATACATTCTAAATGCAGAATAAACATGTTTCCGTACAATAAACCACAACAATTATAACATAAGTAGTAAGGTATGTAATTTTTTTAAAGCTTCTTTTCTTAAGGTGATATTATGCACTTTTGTTTATGCTATTTTGTATTTTATCAAAAAACATTTTATTCATTAAATGTCCATGTTTTGAAAAGTAGACAATTCATCATATCTATATCAGGTTTGGAAGGAATAGGATAATAGCTACAGGAGTAGGTAGAAACCCTCAAAACAAAATTAAAATATAAAAGAAGTTTTTTAAAAGGAATTTTTACATAACTGTCAAATGAAGCAAGTACATTAATCATGCTGTAGGAGGCCAAAGGTCTTAGGATATGATGTTCAACACAGAAAATACAAAGATATCTCCCTGCAATACAACAGTTGACAGTGATCAACACTTGGTGCACTTTAGTAGCCTTACAGTTGAACTGTGCAGTTATCCTGTGGTAGTAAGACATTAGCAGGAAATGGTAATTAAATGAATTTCACATTGCATGACTACTGTGATATGTGTATTTATCCTTGGTGTTTGTGGTAACTATGCCTATACTTCAGCCAGGCCTTATACAGAAAGGTTTCCAGCATGCCACAATGCAGAGTGTAATGTGTTTTGCCAGATGGATGAGGGAGACTGGCAATGTCCCACCAACACCATCATTGGATAGATTTTGACCACATACTCACTAGACACAGTACTCAAATAGTTCTATAGGGTAGACCAGGGCAGAAAGGGGCCACAGGGCAGAACAGGTTATCAGCTTTATTTTGTCTGCAATGCGTTGCAATCTATCAGGACCAGGTGAAATACTATTAGCATACAGCACAAGGTCATGTCATGTCAGTCAGCGCTATTGTGTTTTTACAGTTTCTGAAATAATTGTCCATGCTGGATTTTGCTCCTACATTTTACAATTTTTTCTCAACTTCCAGTGAAGGTAAGACCTATTCATTATTCATATCCACTTTGTTGAATGATGCATGTCACAAGGTGTTTTCTTGAAAGTCTGAAACAAAATATTTTTATTTATTTTCATGATGTTATTTTTGGTGGGACAATCCTAATTTAGAAAGAGTATACTCGGGGCATGATGGGGTAGGGCAGAATGGGGTACTCAGAGAAGAGGATCAAATGACAAGTGCCTGTAATGTGGCGATGTCTATTCGCAGTCTATTGAAGGGTGGATCCGGTATTCATCTTACTTGAAATGTGCCCATAATTCATGTGCAAATGTTGGTAGTCACGATGATGAAGAGGTGCACATGTGTGATGGCTGCATTAAGCCTAAGTAGATTTCAAATGTGAAGTTTCGGCATTTTACATTGTGTACTAAAGCATTTTTATATCCTAATCATAATTATTAGATAATTTGTGTCTTCTTACAACTTTTCAAACATATATCAACCATACATGCTAGAGTCTTTCACCTGTAAATTAAGCACCTTTAGAAAGAGGGTGAAGAAAGTAGTTACAAGCAAAGGGTTATTAAATGGGAATTAGATAATGATAAGGGAAGTAAAGTGAAGTGTCTTGGTCTCGAAGTGACGAGGTGCTTTAGTTCTTTGGGATAAAAATTTCATATACTGAGATCTGACTTTATATTTTACTCTAAAGTATTGTGATTAATTAATTGATGTGTGTCCGTGTAAGGTGTAGAAGTTTATGTAGGGGTGGATGTCTAGTTATGTGTGTAGGGTGTTTATGGAGTGTACTTGTATATGTATTTTGTTGTAATTGTGTAGTGTAAGGACCACTGCCACCTGGTGCAAACCCAATTGCAGTAAATAAAATAATAATAATAAATACTCCGTCTTGCCCCGTACACGGGGCAAAGTGGAGCAAGTTACATTCTTGTAAAGAAATTAATATTTAAAGAAAACTGTAACTCTTAGAACTAAACTAATAACTCATTTTAAATTTCAAATAGACAATAAATCCACACAAGGTTCCTCCATGCATTTATTTTTATTATTGTCCTTTCCACATGCCTACAGAAATTAAGTTCCCTCTTCTGCCCTGGTCTCCCCTATATGATGGTACAGAATTCACATCTTCCTGTACAAGAAATTACCTGAGGTAGTTATTGAACACATTGTCCATTTAATGGTCAAAGATGAACACCTGTATCCATACTACTAATCACAGGTTCAAGGTCTCATGCCTCATGATTATGATCATCTCAAATGCTGAGAGGCTTTGACAGAAATATGAACATGATCTGGACTTTATGGATCATACCTTATGGATGGATGAAACAGCATTCAAGCGTGAAAGTGTCTTAAACAATTACAACAGCCCCTTGTGGGCACAATATAATCCACATGTAACACATGAATGGGGCTATCAAGCTATCTAGAGGATTAATGTGTGGGCAAGTACAATGGCAATTGTGTGGTTGAACCATACCTACTATCCAACTGCCTCAATGGGTCTGCTTATTGAGTGTTACTGCAGGAAGTCTACTGGTGCTGCTTCAGGATATGCCACTGACAGTTTGACATAAAATGTGGCAACCATTGATGCAGACATGTTATGACATGTGCAAGCTAGTATTCCACGATGTTTGGATACATGTTATGAATACGTGGTAGACACTTTGAATACTTACTTTGACTGCTGCCCACTTATTTACACATTCATCTGCTGTGTTCTGTGTTGGCAAACACCATACACTCCTCAAGTATTGCTTATCCTGATATGTGTGAACTGCACATTTTTCTTCTGTACACTAATTTTTATTATCTTGCTTGTTCACGAGTGTCACTTGCAGTTTCTTTGTGGTTATTCAACCCTACATGTGTCAGCCTCTGTCTCTCAGCATCGCCACCAGGGCCAGATATTGACCAGCAGAGTCCCTATGTTATGTCAAGTTTATGAGACCCTAAAATTTGGAATTAAAATATGTTATTCTGACAACAGATAAATGTTAAAAAATAAACATTAAAATGTGGTGAAAACAGTATTTCTTAATGATAATGACTGTATACATGTTTGCATAACAAATTCCTTGAATTATTAAAACATTTTTTTGTTATTTTTTAATAGCAAAGTCATTGATAATTTCTTCAAAATATAAGCTACAAATATTGTCACTTTTGATGTACATGATGTTTAACACACAGATATTCTTTCCTGACATTTTTGTTCACAGCTCATTGTTTATGTGTTTTAATCGAGAAAACGGCCTTTCTCCTGAGTTTTTTGTAACCATAAGACTCAAAAATAGTGGCAAATTTGTTTCTACATTAGGGAATGCCTACTGAATTTTATCTTTATGATTTCATGAAGGTCCTTATGCTCTAAAAGTGCTTTGGGTGCTCTCCGTAATTGTTTCTAACATAAAAATTAAAGTGCTTTATCTCCCAAATAAGGTTAATATCAGCATCTTCAGGGTAGTCTTTCATTAGGAGTCTTATGCTTTTATTTAGCTGCTGTGGTGTTCAAAAATATTTCTTTGAGCTCTTATGCCAAAGGACTCGTGGTAAATTAATTTCAACTAGCACTTTAATATTTAAATTCATAAAAGAATTGTATGCATGTTATTTTTATATTTATCACTGGTCAACAATGCAACAGAAACTCTAACAATAATGTCTTCATATAATCATTTGCATTATTGTCAATGTTATAAATTCAATAATAAGACTTTTATGAGAGACTGATATGATTAGTAGCATCCACAGCTTCCAGCTTTCAAATGATAAACAATGTTAGTTAAGTCAAGTTATGGTGAGTAGATCATGTTAGAAACTGAGTGGATTGCAGTACAGAAAGGTAGCTAAAGACATATTAAAAAAGTCGTTACAAAGTCATAAAATTTAACAGCCTCATCACTGGAAAGGTTGAAGACAAGCATATTGTTTAAAATGTAAGCCCCCAATTGTTATGGTTGGTTCAAAAGAAGGAAAAATAAATTCACCCAATTAAAATTGCTGTATCTAAATCTATAACAATATAATCCCATTATTTAACTTATATTTTTTCAGTTATCAAAAATGAAAGCTATTCCAACAGCTGCAATGGTTTTTAAAACAATTTCATGCTTTTGTATAAGTAGTAATTGGTAACCTTTGTTTCATTTGACAATTCCATACCATGATATCTCAGGAATGATTCCTTATAGAGATTTTTTCTTAATATGTTTTGTTTTTAGGTTTTCTATCTGTTCCTATTTTCATTATGTGCCGTTTTATCCACACCCTGAAAAATATGAAAACACACACATAGTCAGTTCTTTTGTAAGCATTGAGTCAAGCAGATGAGTGTAACATTATTCCCATGAACTTGACCCATAGTTCACAAGTTTTCTTCACAGTTGCACTGTATAGAAATCTTAATATTGTCTTGTGCAGTACTGGCCATTTTAATTTATATTTTTCATGATCATTACTTCACATTAACCATTTCTTTTTAAATGGAGCTGTTGTCATCTTAACTTTATATAAATATTTCTTGATATCTAGTTTATACACATTTCAAACAATAAGAAAGATGTATGAAAAGTTTGGAACACTGAGTTCTTCAATTATCCAAGCAACGTAATTCCATTCTGTATATATTATTCAAAATCTTAAACTGTTTTTCAGATGTCTTTAAGGTTCATTAGATCATGAAATAGTCTCATAACTGCTCAATAAAAATGAAAACACTGCTATTTGTTTCTTTGTTAATATTCTCAATGCAGTATGCTTTCCTGCAGAAATTGATACCTTTGCCTTTTTCTTTTCCATATCTTACTGATACCAACATCATGTGCTTTGTCTACAATTGTCATTATCAGCTTATCTTCCTTACCTCATCAGCTTGTATTACAATTTGTGTTGCCAAATTCAGATCACTATCACAATTTTTTTAAATTTTTAAAGACATTGCTAAAACACTTCCTGTAAATATGCTGTTGCCCTTGACATACAATGGTTTTAGAATAGTTATAATCATAGTTAATATTCCATTATGGATGCTGTTGGTTTACGTGTGCCGGCGAGGCAAATAAGAGAATTTTCTACTTTTAGTGTGAGCAGTGCACTAAGGCATAGTCCTTCAGCCAGGTGCGTCATCGCTGCAAATGACGTATGTAAATCTTTGGACGTATTTAGCACAAACATTGTCTCCCTTGAGCGAACGTTCTCAACAAGGGAAATGATCTAGCTTGGTTATCTGTCTTTTTATATTTTTTAAAGTTTTACAATTATATTAGTGTTCCCTACGTGGATTATTTTGTTTTTATTTATATTCCTTCATTTTTTGCTCTGTGTTAATATTGTTTCTATTTTGGGTTTGCCTGTACTTGGCAGTTATATTTAATACTGTATATTTATAAGTTTAGTTAATCCGTTTGTGTAAGATTTTTAATTTTTAATTTTTATTTCACTATTATTGTATATATTATCAGTGTTTGCCTGTTATTGGCTTCTTGCTGTTGGCAAACACGTAAATAAATTAATTGAATTGAATTGAATTGAATTGAATACAAGTTGTAACACAGGTCAACAAGCAAAAGTTCCCAATTATGACAAATTGTTAAAGTACTTTTGTGAATGAGACTGAATTTAATGTTAGTATATGTTGGGCATGAAAATGAACACCTTAACAATGAAAATAATACTAAGTCATTCGTTATTTTTCTTAATATGAGGATATTTTTGCAAGTGTTGGCATGGGGCCAAGACCTAGCATTCCTCAACTCTAAGTTTAAAATGGTCTCAAGTATCAAACATTTATGACAAAAATGTCATCATTTCTCCTTCTGAATATCTCACATGCTGTGTGAAGTGTCCAGTTTTGGCTGAAGTGGAATATTAAAGGCAGTGTGATCTTATCACACAGTTTTACTTAGTAATTCTCATAACAATTGTTACAATTCTTCCTACAAAGGCAGTGTGGTACCTGTGTCAATCTTGGCCCATGAGGGTCCTATAGAACTATTACTTAATTTCCTCTTATTATGTGCATTGTAATATTATAGCCAGTTCAGAATCTTGTTATTTAGGTATTTTAAGTTTTGAAACAGACATCTAGGAGATTACATTATTATTTGCAGGAAGCTGCAGTGAATCTGGCATTTCTGGAGTCTGTGATGGTTGCACAGAGTGTAGTATTGCTGGATGTCTTCCTCACACGATATGGATCATAGCAAGTAGTCAGATGCTCAGTGGTATTGGGCCTGATGGGTCCCTGATTTCGGAACCCAAGGCGGTAAGCCAGGGTGCGAATTACTCTGCCCTTCAACACAAAGATGACGAATATGAGTGCCCCCTGCAGTGCATTAGCTGTATCAGACAGGTACCAGATCCAGGGTGGTTCAGTCAGAAAGGATGAGACAATCTCCAGTGTCCAAGTGACACCCATCACAATGAACAGCTTTGCATTCATAATGAGCCTAGAACAGGCAATAAGAAATTAGCAGGCCTTGAAGTTCTCATGGCATTGAGTATAAAGATGGCTGTATTCTGTGGTGTAGTGCTGTAAACTCTGGTATAAACTTCTACTATCAGGGTGATTACCCTGATGATGGAAGCAGCAAGGGGGTCTGAAATGTTGGAAAACTTGTTCCAGACTACATGATGCTATGAACCAGAAGGCAGCCATCTTAATAAGAACTTACTGTGCAGCTTTTTAAAAAAAGCAAAAGTCTGAAAGCAGTCAGTGGCAGTAACATATTTTATGTAATTATTAACTATTTCAGTTGTTACTGTCATTATTATTATTATTCTAGTTAAATAGCTTCATAATAGTTATTTTGTCTTCACAACCACCTTTGACACTTAATTTTTACTTACAGTGTTTGTGTCTGTAAGAAATAAATTCCCATGGGAATGATACATACAACTTGGATCTCCTTATATATTGAAATGTTTATATTTATAAAATAATACATGTATTGTTTTAATTCATACCTTTTTTCATGATGTTAGACATACAACTACTAGTTTTCAATTTATATATATATATATATATATATATACATAAACATGTGTGTGTGTGTGTGTAAATGCTCTAAACAGAAGTATATTATTTGGTTTCTGATATAAGTAATCAACCAACCTACAAGTAGATGGAGCAGAGCTATTTATGACAAACTGACACTCAGAGAGTATCAGGTTATCAGAGCAACAAGTATTAAGATGGCTATCTTTTGGATGTTATGCCATGTAGAATGCAGATACTGCTGACCTTTCAGAGATACTTAATACCTCCACCATTAGATCAATGATCATTGATGATTGATGCAGTAAGCACCTCTGAAATATTACTCAATTTCTTTAAAGAATTCTGTCTTTCATTAACCTGAAACTTCATTATCATGTCCATAAGAGATTGCCACTGGAATGTATATTTTGTTAGTCAAATACAAATCACACATTCATGCCCATTTTTCAAGATCTATTTTAATCTTATTCTGTCATCAACCTTCCAAAAAGTTATTTTCCATAGGTTACTGACCAACAAATTTGATAACTTCCTCAGTTCTTCTGTATGTGCTACATGCCCTGCCCATCCCATCTTCCTTGACTTCATCATGCTAAAGAAATTGTATGAAGAGTACAAATTATGAAGTTCATCGTTTTATAATTTTCTCCATGATGTTAGGTTTATTTCCTCCAAATATTCTTCACATGACCTTGTTCTTAAACACATAGACTGTGTTCTTCTCATACAGTGAACGTCTTCATATACATGTGGTATCCATTACTGACAGGGTTGAGTGTTAACAGAAAATTATAGGTCATAGTGATTTATTGAAGTTGACTTTCCTTAGGAATAATATTAGTTGAAATTATTTCCAGTTTACCAAAAGTTAATACGGTAAGATGTTCCTTCATTGACTATGGAAGTTGTCTTTCGACAGTCAATAAGTTAAAAAGAGATCTTGAAATGACACAAAACTGTCATAACTGAAATGTCATTCTTGATCTTAGTTCCAAAGCCTGCAGTTTCCTTTATCTACTTGAAAACTTAACACTTGCCTAATAATTACTCATTTGAGTTATGTGTGTTTATGCTTACAAATATATATAAATGTATGTTGTCACAAAAATGGATAAAGACTCATTTATTATAGAGTATTTATATTAGTAACAATTTAATTTTTCTACTGTCCTTTTCAATATTTCCGCACATAATCTACAGCTTGAGGGATAGTATCACTGCAGCTGCAGTTGGCAGAATTTGGATATTCCAGCACTCTTGATGGCAAATAATTACAGGCTTTGAGTCCTTAAGATGCAAAGGAAAGTTAATGCATGTTCATTACTCTTCATTACTTGGAATCATCTTTTTTAGGATTTCAGATCAAGGTATGATTCCTGGCAATCACAATCAGTTCTGGTCTCCACTAATTCTCAAAATCCGTAGGCACCAAGGATTCCTTTCCCAATGGTAAAGCAACCGGAGCATGAAACCGATAAATCAACTCGATCTAGAGACGACTTAGGAATGAGTGGAGCTTTACCTCCATTCGTCCTATGCCACCACGACAAGGTACTTTAGCACAAGAAATTAGAGTTATTCAGTGGCGGCTCGTGAGTCTGAGCAGTGGTAGTTCTGCGCACGGAGAAAAACTCAGAATAGTTTTTCAACACATAATAACATAAATAAATTAAAAGTAAATTTACATCAGGAGAAAGCCCATACGTGCTCGACGATGTTTAACTATTTCTAAGTCCGGACGAGGGCGGCCATGATATTTTGCATCACTTTTTTCACTCAAAGAATTAAGAAAAAGTAATTTGCTGTGAATATGATACACTTCCTTTGCTCATTGTCTTTATCAGAACAAAAAAATAGTCGGCATACAGAATTATGGAATATGTAACAATAACCACGAAAGAGATTGCGTTACAGAAGCCAGTCTAAAACGCGTGGTAACGGGCAAGTGTGTTTACTATGAGCCGGCTGCGGCGACTGCAGCCCGAAACGCGCTGTACCAGTGAACTGCCCCTCACTCTACCGCCCGCCGCGCTCTGCACATTTGACCCGACAGCCGCGTTGAAATCCTTGCAGCTGGATGATAGCCCCGTTCTGCTTCGCACTCCTCGCCCGCGGACTTACTGTCAGTTCAGCCGATTAGTGGATAATGACAATGTAAGGGGTAATATTAAAATAATGATATGGAGGAAATAAAGTGTTACAAATTATATAAATACAAAAAATAAATTTTCAATATTTGAAAAATTATAGGGGGTGCTGCAGCTCTTATGGACGGGCCGCCACTAGAGTTATTACAGTGTGATGTACCAGGTTGGTCTATGTGAGTTTTGTATGCCGTTTAGTTTATCTTTAAATTTATTTTATTTTGATGAAGTTAGAAAACGAGACTCATGAAAAGGGAGACACGCAATTTTGTTCTGAGGTGCATGTTTTCACAATTCATTGCAGGGCTATGTCACCTCGCTTGTTCTAGAAGGGAGGTTGTAAATTGTGTTTCTATATATTGATCTAAATGTTGTGTATGGCCCGCTGACATAACAAGCAGCCACTGACGGAGAAAACTCTAATCTGTTGTTCGTTACGCTAGAGCCGGTTAAGAAACTTCTCTCGCAGAGCCAAGTGTTCAGTGTGTCTGAATCACATTTGTGAATAAATATTGGTTAGATGCGTTAAAAGATAAGAAAAATAGTTGAAGTTTTTATAGAAAAGCAACATCTTTCATCTGCTACAGGTGTTTATTTTCTCACAACTTCGGAGAGAACACCGAACCGAAATATACACCGACGACTGATGTATTACAGGGAAGCTGTTCCCATAATTCTGGTTGGTTTATTGAATGGAAATTGTAAATGTGCTGTCAAGTGGAAATTTCACATGCGTATCCTAATGCGTGATGGAAATCGTCCAAGCTTGCTAGAAGAACGAAGTATGCCACCTGAATCGAGCGCTAGGCACAATGATATACTTCTATAAACAGCGACCCAGTTGCGCCTGGCAGCATTTAAAATGCATAATTTGAAACAAATCGTTTCTCTTTTCCTCACAACATTTGAATGTGAAAAGTGACAGCTCGACTAGTGAAGCAACTGTTTACAAGATTTCTGTCTTCTGGATTTTTGCGCTGTGTAGTCTGGTCGATGTTTACCAACGTTTCAGAGGTCACACTGCCTCCGTCTTCAGGGAGAATATTTCTGTCTTCTGGGTTGTTGCGCTGTATAGTATGGTCGATGTTTACCAACGTTTCAGAGGTCATACTGCCTCCGTCATCAGGGCGATGAATATTCATGCCCTCTGAAACGTTGGTAACATCGACCAGACTGTACATCACAACAACCCAGAAGACAGAACTCTTCATACTCACCGCCGTGAAAACCTCAAATCTTACAACTGTTTACAAGCTAGACAAACCGAGTTCGATGTGATTCTTTCTTTACCAACCATTCAAAATGGCTACCGAGTTTGTCTATCCGGTTTCGAGGAACGTGTGTTGGATATAAGTTACTTTTAACGCTCATACACACACACACACACACACACATAATCGTAATCGCAAACAATGTATATCAATGAATTATATGAATATCGAAAATACTTAACTTACAACTGCTTGCTAGTCTGTGTAATTGATTTATTCTTGCACGCGTGTTCATTCGACTACTTCCTGACATTTAGTTCCTTGACTATCCTGTAGAAAACTCTTTTAGAATGAAAAATTGGCTACCATTTCCTGAGATACGCTTTTAACATGTTAATAAACTACCATCAAACCAACGACAATAATTACTGGTGATTAACATGTTAACACTAAATTAACCTTTAACAGTCATTAAATAAGTAAACATATATTTTACAATGGTCTCAAATTACTGTAAATGGAGACAATGGGAACCATATATTTACAAAATTAATTTTGGGTTTCTTAATTGTGGTAAGAGGACTATTCAGCCTTATTCAGTAATACTGACTGCAACGTATATCCAGCAAGGTGCCACAGATTAAACCTATAACTGATATAGAAACTACTGTCACTTTAAGGTAAAAATGACAACCAACTTTCTTGAACACAAAGCATTACTTGTACAAGGTAATTCTATAGTTCAGTTTCCTCAAAATATTACCAGAATGTCTTATACTTCTTGTAACAACTGAATTCTTTGACACACGCTCTTATGCATGAGAAGCACAGGAATATATTTAAAAAATATAAACTTAAATAAAATGTAAATATAATGGACAAGTACGAAATTAATGCAGTGATTATGTGACCTCACTGTCTAGATGACCATTTACTTTTCGCCTAAGATGTGAGTATTTTGCCGAATCAAACAAGTGACAGGTGTCATTGTATTTGACGATAAGGAGATCTTGTTGGTGTTACAATAACATTTATCTTTAAATTTTCCTCACATTCAAACGAAGAAGTGGAAAAAGTGTCAAGAATAGTCTATATTTCAGTAGTTAAATTTTATCCCGCATATTTTTACACTTAGATAGTCTCGGTATCCACAAATCTTTCTTTCCATCGAAGTATTTAGGATTCTTTTCTGTTTGTCTCTCATCAAATTTTGAACTAAGGTTGATGTAGTCTGACAATTTTATTTGATCGGGCCATTACTACAAACCAGTCTTTAAAAAAGCAGTTTCGTTCCTTGAGCACACTTCAAAGATTCCATAGAAATTCTCTGAATTCTGGGTGTTCTATGTATTGCTGTTGTAAAGCAAAATTTCTGAGAGTTCTTTTCTATTGGCAGTAACAAATTCTTCACAATATGAAAAGTTTTCTCCTTCCTTCATTTCTTCCTTTCTTTCCTTCTATCTTTCTAGAAAATTTTTAACAAGATTTCCACTCTTGCTACTGGTTCTGTATAATTCCACCACACATTATTGCAAGACCGAACTTAGTTCGAACAGACGTGTTATACATCAATCGTAAATCCAAAGTATTTCTGCTGATAGTATTTTCCTTTGCAAAACTTCATCCGTCCTTCACTTTACGTTTCTGCTGCAGTCACAATCGGCTTCATTTAAATGCAGCAATAATGCTATGTAATTCTATCATGCTGCAGAAGAAGACTGAAGAATGAAATCTGTTCATCTTATGCCAAAATCGCATTCAGCTTTCAGTATCAAAAGAACACACACTTCATCAATGAGCGATTTACATCTGTTGATTCATGTAACAACTGTCATGCGGCACCACTGACCATAATTGTTATTTTGTCATATCATTTCATGATGGTGGATGCCAAATTTTGTTGAAGTTCGAAACCGGGTAGTTAAGGTAAGGCATCCTTATTTGGTCTTTGTGTAGGATTTGGCTGCGTAGATCCCCACCAGTGATACAGAATTGATATTGTTTATTTTCTCTCTCTCTAGATTATCACAATTCCACCCCACAGTCAAATAACACACAGATGTCTATGTTGACTCGTATTAACAGATGGCGAGTGCAAATTTGCTGAAGCACATAAAGAGTTTTCTACTTGGGCGTGTTTTCTTGATATCTGAGGGATAACTTTACAGTGTAACACCTAAACACTGAAGATACTCTGAACATATTGAAAATGCTCCAATATTTGTTTATGATCACCTAAATTTTCATCTCGTCAAAGCAGTTTTAGTTTCAAAACAATTTTCTTTAAAAAAATTCGTTAGGGTTAAAATTGGTGTTCTAATCGGGAGGCAGTCATATTTCAGTCTGATTTCTTACTTTGTATTATTCTAAATCAACGACAATGGGAAAAAGTTATTCAAAACCTTTTCTTGGTAATTCATTTTTAAATAAACTGTCCATTAGAAACACAAAGCTTCAGCACTCGGAAGCCAAAGTTCGCCATTCGACTCCATTCTGAGCTAGTTCTATAATCAGAACCCATTTCCATATCATTCTCTCAACACCCTTTTACTTGCAAGCTGTAAATAATCAGTGCTTCCCTTGCTCATTATTCAATGTATACCCAATTACTTCGTCCCTCTTAGGGTCATGTACTTTCTTGAACACTCTTCAAACATTAGTTGTTTTTTTAAGATGGCTGTCTTCTCGGTTGTTGCGCCGTGTAGCCTGGTAGAAGTTTACCGACGTTTCCGAGGTCCTTGCTGCCTCCATTATTAGGGCGATCTCCCCGCAAGCGCCTACATGGCGTATAGTGGGACAGCTTTTATTTAATTTTACATAATATTAGCCACCACATAAAATAGTTAAATACGAACACTCAAGGCGAACAAGAATTCCTAATGCGTCTACGGCTGACAGAGTTTTCTAAATGAAGCTAAAACGTTTTCCCAAACTGTTTGAAAATGTTAATCTGCGCCATTTATCTGCCTCTCATTGTGTTCTCTTTCTAAGCGTCTGGGCTGTAAATGGTATCGCACAATGTGTGTAATGATTCTGTTACTGTTCATCGATTTTCTTACTGTTATTAAAACCATATTTCGGAAGTTGGTCTTGCTTCTGTCTTAAAATGGGAGGACGAAACGTTACTTCCCCCCCCCCCCTTCCGGTTAAGCTAATCTCAGCCATGGTCCGTGGAGGTCCGAAAGCTGGACAGAGCAGGGATTTGTTCTCCCACCTGATGAAGGAATTAGGACCATTTTCGGAAGCGTAATCAGCAAAATTTCTTATCTTAACTTATCCCGCTATAGGAGTACGGAGGTGAAAGATTTAAAAAGTTCTAGGTCACCGTGCAGTCAGCGTTAGGATAGGACGGAGATCATAATTATCTCACATCTAGCAAATATCTCTTTAAATTTCCATCCTTGTTTCCGTGGAAATTCTGAAATAATCCACGTCAGCACATTTACAAAACAACAAAATCTTGGGAATTGAGTGTATACATATATATATATATATATATATATGTGTGTGTGTGTGTGTGTGTGTGTGTGTGTGTGTACATATATATATATATATATATACACGTAATTTTCTATGATGACTAATTATAAGTTACTACATAGATGTTTAGTCAAGTGACTTTATCAAGAGTGATCCAAAGAATTGTCACCAAAGATTTTCATGTATCCAACATATGATTAAATAAAGATGTAAAATGGACCGAAGTTTTGCGGTGTTTAAAGCGGGATTGTTTGCCTTGCTTAAAACCCGCCTGACAGCACCCTTCATTAGCGACCCACTTCTATCGCCTCAAATATTTATCCCGTTGATTCCCGATTAATCTCACCATCTCACGTGTCATTTAAACCAACGAAATGAACTTAGGATTATATCACGACTCCGCTAGGACAAAGGTAAGCATCACGGTGCGTACCTTAATCATGGCGGCAGTGTTCATTTTGGCCTAGTTAATCCGGCCACCACACTAAAAACGACAAAAGAAAAACCTTATTATCGTGGGTAAATCGTATTCCACACACTGAAAGACAGAACCGGTCAGATAGTTAGCTACCTGCATGGCTTTACGTGGACATGCATTCGCGCAGGCGCAGTTAAAAGAGAATACAGAGTAATCTTAAAGAGAGGAGGGACAGAATGGTCTTCCGATAACGTACTTCTCGCTTGCGTGCTGGCGTTTGACATTGCGCCTTGTATCACATTTCTCTCGATTTTAATTGATCAGCCTTTGTTGTGCGCGTTCTGATTTACACTTGTGAATCATAGAATACGAAATATGATGTACAGTGTGTCCACAAAGTCCCTTCGGGGTTTTGAAAAAATTGTGGCTCGCAAACAAATTGAGTTAGCCACATGCGGTTTGCGGCAGATTACAGTGAAAATCTTGAAGTTTTTTACTGACCTCAGTAGGCCTCGATGTGGGCTCCCTTGGTAGCACGGAGAACGTCCAGACGATATTCGAGCTTTGCCATGTTCTGTGGAGCATGTCCGCTGGAATAGCCGAGATCGCATTCCTGATACGGGTCTTCAGGTCATCAAGTCCGTTAACTGGTATTCGGAACACATTGCTCTTGACATAACCCCACAGGAAAGAATCCAGTGGTGTTATGTCTGGCGAACGTGGAGGCCAAGGCATTGGACCGTCTCTGCCGATCCATCTTCCTGGAAATGTCTCTCTTTTGAAGAGCAGACGATAAACATGAACACCTTTCTGGACATGCTGGAACTGTACGCAGTACCACAAATTGAGCACTTACAGCCACACATCATTCTGCAACAAGATGGTGCTCCACCTCATTGGGGTCTGCAGGTACGCGCGTACCTAGACAGGACATTTCCAGGAAGATGGATCGGCAGAGACGGTCCAATGCCTTGGCCTCCACGTTCACCAGACATAACACCACTGGATTCTTTCCTGTGGGGTCATGTCAAGAGCAATGTGTTCCGAATACCAGTTAACGGACTTGATGACCTGAAGACCCGTATCAGGAATGCGATCTCGGCTATTTCAGCGGACATGCTCCACAGAACATGGCAAGAGATCGAATATCGTCTGGACGTCCTCCGTTCTACCAAGGGAGCCCACATCGAGGTCTACCGAGGTCGGTAAAAAACTTCCAGAGTTTCACTGTAATCTGCCACAAACCGCATGTGGCAAGCTCAATTTGTTTGCGCGCCACAATTTTTTAAAACCCCGAAGGGACTTTGTGGACACACTGTATATACTCAACTACCAAAATGTGGTCAGAAATTTTGAAAAACTCATACTTTGTTACTGCTTAATGACCAAGGACCATACAGTCATTGTTCACTGACTTGACATAGTGTACATAAGCTTCTGCTGTGCATTTACATTTCGCTGTTCTTACTTGGTTTTGTCCGCTTGGTATCTTCTTTTGCAACGGTCGCCGATAGAGTTCTGCTGCATGCGATGGATTTCCGCCTTCACCTTGGAACAATTTCGAGCAGTGAGCACGAAAAGAACCACGTTGCATGTGATCATGGGAGAAACAGGGCCGAAGAAGTAGACTGCGATGCCATATGTCATTTCTGCAACAACCACATGTAACTTAACTACGCCTTCCTCTATGACAGGTGCTTCAAAACATATCTTAACTTTAGTAAAGTCTTCTTGGGCTATCAGCCGTGTTAGATGTTGATTAATCGCCGACGTTTCGAGGACTATCTCTGTCCTCATTTTCAATGATGTTGTTGACTGTGGCTCATAGCGCGAACTGTTTAAATGTCCAGGACTCGTGCAGGTCTCCGGGCGGAGTCTGGAGGGGGTTGTGGACTGTTTGGCGTGTCCGGGTGTTGTCTTTCTACTGCACTCATAAGGCATGTCCTCTCTACCACATATTTTATGTACAATGGCTCCTACGAGCAAAGGGACGGAGTAGCCATGGGGTCGCCACTTGCGCCAGTGATAGCCAACCTATACATGGAGTCCTTTGAACATAAGGCTTTAAACTCGGCAACCAAGAAACCAGCACACTGGTACAGATACGTGGACGACACCTTTGTGGTGTGGGAGCATGGAAAAGAAGAGCTCCAGATATTTAAACAGTCTCCACCAGAATATAAGATTTACAATGGAACTGGAACATAACAATGTTTTGCCCTTCTTAGACGTACTGGTAAGTAAAAGACTGGATGGCTCACTGGGACATACCATTTACAGGAAACCGACACACACAGATCTGTATCTACACGCGAGTTCGGAACACCATCCAGCACAGAAGCAGTCGGTACTGAAGACACTGGTTCACCGGGCAAGAACCATCTGTGACTCAAACAACTTAGAGAAGGTGATCAACCACCTTCGTAAGACGTTCAGACAGAACGGATACAGTAACCAGGACATCAAGTGGGCCCTCACTCAGAGACAGAGGCCCCGGACAAAGAAAGAGAAACGGGTGGGCATAGCGAAGATACCGTTCCAACAAGCGATCTCCCACAGAATTAGCAGAATCTTGGCAAAACATAACATCAGGACCATCCACGTCCCAATGAAGAAAAATAGTAAAATGCTGAGACCTATCACGGACAAATTAGGCCTAAAAGTTGCGGGTGTATACTGGTAACATGTGAGTGCGGGAAGGTCTACATCGGAGAGACGGGCAGATCGATCGAAGCGAGATGTACGGAGCACAAAAGGCACATACGGTTGGCCCAGCCAGAGAAGTCCACACCCCCCTCCAGACCCCGCGCGGAGACCTGCAAGAGTCCTGGATATTTAAAACAGTTCGCGCTACGAGACACACAGTCAACAGCCTTGAAAATGAGGACAGAGATGGTCCTCGAAACGTCGGCGATTATTCAACATCTAACACGACTGATAGCCCGAGAAGACTTTATTAATGAAAGCCGCCGTGAAAGCTTCACATCATATATCTTAACTTAATGGACACGTCCATGCCATCGGATTGAGGTAAAAAAACACGGACGGACGGACGGACCTTTTATATTGGACGTGTTAGCTCGGCTAACGCTTTGAAATACAAAAAAATAAACAAAAAGTCGTGGTTCAGTGGTACTCTATACAATGGGACGCAGGAGAACCCATCTTTTATAATGCATCGTTAGCCTGCTGCAGCCAGCGTATCACAGGCGTTGTTAGCCAAATCGTTTGAGCGTACACTGGCCGTTTGTGAGCGTAGGCACAATTAGAAGAGACGCGATACAATATAGGTTTAAGGGGCGGAGGAAGTGTGTTTGGGTGATCTTCAAATCAGTGATGTACGACAAAATACAGCGGAAAGGCGAAACGCGTATTTCCGTTCCAGGATAAAACATTCAGAAAATGTTGACTTAAATTGTTATTTGAAATTGTTGTCAATAGTGTCACAACAAACCAAAATACTTATTTCTAAATTATGCAGACCATGAGTAACCATCGTCCCGCGCCGTACTCGCGCTGTCTGAGGCATCATTGTTCGGCCCGGTGATATGGAATGGCCGCTGGCTTGAGTCTCGGGGAAAGAAATTTCTCATGAGCTTTCGACCGGTGTCTGGGACCGGTGCCAATCCAGCATCGTGAGGAAATTGGGGAGCTACAATGGGTAGCGTAATCCGGTCAGGAAAGCTAGCAATGGCTGGGGGTTCGTCGTGCTGACCACACGTCACCCTATATCTGGTTGGATGATCGTTCACCTCTGCTTAGGCATGTGAACGTGAAACCAGCAGTCAAGCTAGTCGGCTTTGGCTCTCAGGGGGCTGTTACGCCACGGATTATTAATACGTGTATTATTATGAGTAACCATCCAGTTACTGTTTTAAAGAGTTGAAGACTCTTCGATTTTTTAACATAAAAGCTTAACAGATTTTGACAAGGTTTGGGCAGAAAGTGAGAATTGCTCACGGAGGCATAGAGACTAAATAGAACTGCCGGCTAAGTGACCAAGAATTTCAATGATTAACTATAATTGAAATAAGTAAATATCACGTCAACAGCGAAATAAGTATAAACATAGTTGAGGATTTAATTTAATATTCCGTCAAGCAATATTTTCGAAGCCTATTAAACAAAGCCAAGGTGGCTATCATTGCTTCGTATAAAATCACAGACATCTTGGCTAAGAAGTTAAAGCCCTTTGAAAAAGGTACTGTGGTTGAAGAATGTTTAGTTGTGGCATGCGGTTCATTATTTAATGAATTTAGAAATATGCAACGCAATTATGGACGTCCAGTCATCTGGAAGTACTGTCACAAGAACTAAACAACATCAGAGACAGTATCTTGAAATTTGTAAATTTTTCATCCTTCAGCTAGATGGGTCAATTGATGCCTGTTTTTTCCCAGTTACTTAATTTTATTCGGATACTCTTCAAGGATGTCAATATAAAGGAGGAGCTGTTAAAATAAGACTAGAGATGAAGACATATTTAAAAGCTTTTATACTAGCCTCCTGGAAATGGATGTTCCTATTTGTAAACTTCTGTCAGTCACCACAGATGACGCTCCAGCCATGAATAATAGTAAAAAAGTTTCTCATAATTGGGCTTTGCAAAAGAGAATTCGCTTTCCCAGACATTTTTAGTTACCATTGTGTCATTCCTCAGCAAGCTCTGTGCACGATTGTAATCGGTTTACTAGGTAATGTGCTTTACAAAATGAAATATTGAAAGAAGATAAAGCAGTGTTAAGTAATGAAGTAACACGTTTGGGGAAGTGGACGTATATCTCCACCGATTTCTAACCTCGCATTCGATGGAGGCTATTAGATTTACATAAGACTAGTTAAATACGAGACCTAGTCTCAACGGTCGAGGGGAAACTTTCCCTGTCCCAACCTGGTACAGAAACATTGTACTATATATCAAATTGAATTACCTGTGTCAGGTAGGCCTATACGATAGCATATTAAAATATATTTCCAAGCTAGAAACGTGTTACAGCAAGATAATTGTCACATAAATCCCAGTAACAGCTCGTACCGATTCTGCCCGCTCAAATACGAGGTGCGATCGGAAAGTTTCAAGACTGTCTCAATAGAGGGCGAACCGGATGTAGTACGAGCTTCTGCCGCTAGGGGGTGCGGCCTACATTCATAGTGAATCAGTGTGCCAGCCGGCATCATCGAATTAGCATTTGTTTCTTAGTTACGGGCGTTTTGGTAGTGCATTACACCGACCCTCCTGCGATTTCGGAATGGCGTGTGCATCAAATTTTGCCAAAGACTCGCCAAAACGGCTACGGAAACCTATGAAATGCTAAAGCAAGCATTTGGGGAGTCCGCAATGGGTCGTGCACAAACTTTTGTGTGGCATTCACGTTTTAAAAATGGCCGAACCTCTGTCGATGATGACGAGCGTTCTGGACGACCATCTTCGAGCACAACGCCCGAAAATATTACGAAGATTCGGCACGCCATTCACGAAGATCGACGTCGTACCATCAACGACTTGTGCGACATTGTTGGGATAGGCTATGGGACCTGTCAGCTGATTCTAAAGGAAGAACTCCACATGCGACGCATCATGACAACGCGCCAGCGCACACCGCCCTCGAATTTCGGCAGTTTTTGGCCTCAAACATCATGGCCGTCATCCCGCACCCTCCTTATTCGCCGTGTGACTTCTTCCTCTTCCCAAAGATGAAAATTCAGCTAAAGGGAAGGAGATTTGAGACGATAGAAGAGATTCAGGCAGAATCGCAGATGGTGCTTGACAGGCTGACAAAGAAAGATTTCCAGGGATGCTTCCAGGCTTGGCAGCGGCGCTGGGATCGTTGTGTTCACTCCCAGGGGAACTACTTCGAGGGTGATGGATGAATTTAATACCTGAGATAAGTGTACGGGTTTTTATAGGCGCAGTCTAGAAACTTTCCGATCGCACCTCGTAATGAAATAGCGTTTTGGAATCAGAAGGAATAGATGCTATCAACATTTTGCTCCAATGGCAGAAAACCTATGATGGATTCGTTTATCATCTGAGAAATTTTATCACTTGTTCATACTGAAAGGACGTAACACACACGTGAGCAGTCTCTGCTCCTAACGTCAATTTGAATTCGACAGCATTCTTACAGGCAACAAAGATATGATTTTATGAGATGACGCTTACTTTCAGTGTAAATGACTACACACTCACACGCCTTATCCCTCATAGATTACAGACTTCATGCAAACTGAGGGACTTAATGAATATAGAAAAAACTGACTCTGTGGAAAGACAAGTTGTACTTTGTATTGTTTCTGTCTTTACGGTTATTCACGTTTAGACTAAGTGAATTATAAAATTGCTGTGTTACCATCATCCTGCACTATTTGATGTCCTCTTTCCTTCCTGTCTCGACCTTGTCCCCATCTTATTTTTGTTCTCCTGCGCGAACTAAATTACTTATTCTTTATATATATATATTACATATTTTAAGTTAGAAGTTTACCGACTTTCAGAGGTCCTTGCTGCCTCCATCATCGGAGCGCCCTGATGATGGAGGCAGCAATGACCTCTGAAATACTGATAAACTCGTACCAGACTACACGTTTCAACAACCCAGAAGACAGCCATCTTCAGACTCACCACAGTGAAAACCTAAATCTTACATGTAATTAATCCGTTTTTTTCTTCTTAACCCTTAATATTCAAACATTTCAACCGAAATGTTTGATGTTCTATTTCTGTTATGAACTATTTGCTATTCCTCCGTCATCGGCACCTTATTTTTAATCAGCTGTGTAATATTAAGGACTGTTTTGTATGACAGAAAATTAACTTCCTTTCTAGGTTACCTGGAATGAACACTAAAATATAAAAAACCTATTTTTATAAGAATGAAAATGTATGCTGATATTAAATCCCAGCCCTTTTTACGTGTTGCAAAATTTTCTTGTTAAAAATTTCATAATTCATTTTAAAAAATTGAAATTCTGAAAATTTAATAAGTCAAGAGAGTTGCCTCCTTGCTTTCAAATTCAATATCCGTCAAAACTTTGTAGTTGGTTTATTTGGTTACCAGTGCCATATAATTAACCTGCTGATTAAGTAGTTAAGTTATCACTGTGAACCCCCACCACAGTCATGCTGTCGTTTGATTTGCCAGGCGTTAATAGATATCGTGACCCATTTGTCTGATCCATTGTCCAGTCCACTTGGCATCGTCAAATCAATGTGCCTAAAAACAAGTTCAGATGTTCAAAACAAATGTCTCAATTATGTCACAAAATATCTGTCAAGCTTTACTCCATCTGTCGGCCAGTAAATGAACCATTTTGACATTCATCCTATTACATGTGACGCCCTAACAGATGAACCTCTGTCAAACGTCAGAGTACAGATTAACAGAGAACATTTTTTAACCGCGATGGATCTTACTTGAGAACCAGCAATAGTAAACGCCCATATCGGGTTTCAGTACAGCAGGTGACAGGTCCCAAACGTCCACGGCGGCAGTAATAGCAGTGAGGGCGCTGGGGACGCCCCAGGCATATATGGAGTACACAATGAAGCGACGTCTCTCGCGTTGCTTCCTGGTACCAGCGCCTTGTCCCATGGAGCGTATGACACTAGACACACAGACATTCAATTACCTTCAAGGAATTTTATCAGTATGTTTGCATAAGTATATTCCTACAACAAACATAGAAAATATAGAGACTTTTATAAAATACATTAAAATTCTTCACATAATTCCTGTGAAGTTGACGGCAAGGCAACATGTTGAACCAACAGCAGGCCTAGTACTGGCCAAAAGGGTACAGTGTTTCCTCACGTTTAGTCAGGAGCCCGGTATCCAGCCCAATTCTGAGCCAGATGAATCCAATTCACACTCCAGTTCCTATATACGTAATACCCAATTTGTTATTATCATGCCATCAACACCTAGGACTTCGAGTGGTCTCGTTCATCAGGCTTTCCAAACCATAATTTTGTACATATATTTGTGTCTTTATGTATACACCCCCATTCCCCCATCTCTGTGTCCCGCCCACCTATCTTCCTTGATTTTATCAATAATTGTATACTCGAAATTTCTCGGTCGCACTTTTCTGAGCAACAGAAAATGCTAACCGAAAACATAATACGTTTTTGTACACAGTTTTAGTACTTTTATCCTCTTCGGCACTATTACACCTTAAGCTTAATCAACAAATCAGTCACCCTTCCTATACTAAACAGTAAAGTGATTTTGCCAAAGAGGCTTACAACCACTATAATTAAAAAAATTAAATATATCCCGCTACAAGCCACATAGGCGCTCAGGGGAGAGAGTATGTAGCTCCTACTCATTCTCAACCTCGGCACTAGATGGTGGTGAGTGGCCAGGTTTACTTCCCGGCTCCGCTTTACAAATTGAACAGGAAGCTGAGTGGACTCCAGAGCCGGTGTGAACGAAAAGGCTACAATAAAATCCTCTGCCACTGTCGGGGATCGATTCCAGATCGTCCAGCCCGTACTCAGCTATTATACGTACTAACTGATTTACTCAACTCCAGACCCACTGTGAGACAAAAGAAAAATTACGATGAATTACTTTAACTATATTTGGTTTTCTCATACATTGTATTAAACTAAATTGAACACCTATTGTAATTTAAACACATAATTATCCATACAATGACAAAACCACACGGATAGCGTTTCTGAGATAAAATTCTCGGTGTGAAAGTCGATATTGTTTCTACTTGGTTGGCTCAGAAATACGAATTCTCTCACAGCTTCTGAACATCTTCAGTCATGATTATTGTTTAATATATTCCTTGTCTTCGTTTACATGTTGACCTTGGTAGAAAAGTTAGCCTCACTGTGATGCGTACTGTCAAATGTAATTAGAGAGCCTCGATAGGGAGACGAGGGCATTTTAAACTAGCTATTCGCCAAAATTTGCGAAGTAAGGATTCCGAAATATCTGTTTTCATTGTGTTATCTTCTCGCAGGCCAATGAGTGTGCTTTCCCTTGCCACTATTGTTTTGTAACTTTTCATCATTGTAAGTGGACTCACAACTCATGCATTCGCATTGCACTTTTCTTCCGTGTGGCCAGAATCGACAGCTCTGCTAGATACAACCAGACAGAAATTTAATTTATTGATAATATAATAAGACACATGGATGCGTCACCTGTTTCAATTCTACGTCCGTGAAGACTGAAATCACTGCGAGAGCTAGCAACGTTTTACGTAGTGAGAAGTTTAGCTTCTTATTTCCGTAAAAAATTTAAATGTGTGCTAATTTAAGAATGATTGTGTGGTCCATTACATTTTCAAACAATTCTAGGCCTGTGGCAAACCTCTATTTTTCAAAGAACACTGATAATTCTCTTTAGTTACACCACTCGGTTTAAGAATTTTCTGCGCCCAAACCAGCGAACTTCTGCTGAAATAGAAATGAATGTTCAGCTCTAACCAGTTTACATAACACTTTTAAGATTCATGAATTTTTGGCATTACCTTGGATGAGGTTAAATACTTTGACAACAGCACAGAACACTACTCTAAGATTTGGTGGAAATGGCTTTACCCAAAGGACACCCTTGAAATGAGAGGTGGTTTGCTTTTTGTGAGCTGTAAAGCCAGAACAATAGTGCTTTATCAGAGTATATATCTAGGCAACACGGAGTTTTCCTCCGAGAGCTTTCCCGGTTTCTCCGTGGCATCCCAACAATTACTCCATTCACACACAGAAGAAGGCAATGGCAAACCACTTCTGGATCATCTGCCAAGAACGTATATGAACAGGTCCCAGTCCGAGAAAAGGATGGAAGGATCCTGTTCATATGGACCTGTCGTCAGACAGAACACTAAAAATAAAAATAAATAAATATCGACTAAGTACGTCCATTTTAACACCTTATTAACGAATACATTTCACAATGTCTTTAACACTACGCATAAATGCACGCTTCAAAAGATCAAGAATAATTCTAAGTGGAGGGGGGAGGGTCATGACCCGAAAACGGGCCGAAGCACCATAGAAGATGTTGATCCTTAATCCCCTTGTAACTGAACCTCATAAGCTCTACCGAAAAATATTAGAATCCTACACACCTGCTGTTGCTTGACTGACAACAACAGAAGGAAGAGATGCAGCGCAGCGCAACACGTGTCAGAAGTCCGCATCAAAACCAGACACGTGCGATTATAGAACAACGCTTACAAATCGCACTATAAAATTCTTATTTTTTATATTTTATTTACTGAAGCAACGATTGAAATTAAACATCTAGCATTAGAAATTTGGTTATAAAGCAGAGAAAACAGCGTTATAGCGATAAAAATGAAAGACAGAATTTGTTATTTACTACCCTGTAAATTACACCATGCTAATGTAAAATATGTATAGTATTGTAAATCGCTAATGAAGTCACCATGATTTGAATTGGCATTTTTTACACTGAAAGAGGCAACGACCTCAATAATATATATTATTTTTGTCTTGGTCACTAAGTACAAAACTAATTATTTTTTATTTTCCTCTATATAAGGAAGAATTATAATGTTAATTTCTAATAAATCACTAAAGACTGATTGGACTGAAAGAACAACTAAGCGATCTTCCTCACGATTGCAAATATGCCTTTTCAACAAAGCATTCTTATAGGAATTTGATTTCTTCATCACTCAAAATAAAGAAAATAAGCAAAAGTAGTCCATGGCTTTTTTAATCTTTCAATAATTCCCCTGAACAGTGGTTCATGACATGGGGTTGTTTACCGCCGGAGCATATTTCAGTCGTAGCGTGCTGGTCAGGTACACTCTTCTGATAAATGGAGTAAAACCAGCAATAAAATATTTATTTAAAGAATTTTAATTACTGTTCCTTTCGAGATGGTTTTGTATAGGCCGTGGTTTATTTATGTGGCTTAAAAAATTATTATTAATTAGCAATGAAATTGAGGGAATGTTGAAAAAAGTGGTCGGGACCTAATTCAAGGAATATCCCAGAATTGGCCTGGAAGGACGAAGGCAAACCACAAAAACCCTCAGTCATGTTAACTGACTTCTGTGCCGAGATTTAAACCAGAGACCTTCCGAATACAAAGCAGGAGAATTAAGAGCTCAACAACGACGTTCTGTAACTGACTGTAGTTTAAAATTCTGTGCGTAATCTACGATAGGGAGACGTCGTAAACACTTTATTAACCATACGAGGTGCGATCGGAAAGTTTTAAGACTGTGTCAATAGAGGGCGAACCGGATGTAGTTCGAGCTTCTGCCGCTAGGGGGTGCGAAATACATTCATAGTGAATCAGTGTGCCAGCCGGCATCATCGAATTAGCATTTGTTTCTTAGTTACGGGCGTTTTGGTAGTGCATTACACCGACCCTCCTGCGATTTCGGAATGGCGTGTGCATCAAATTTTGCCAAAGACTCGCCAAAACGGCTACGGAAACCTATGAAATGCTAAAGCAAGCATTTGGGGAGTCCGCAATGGGTCGTGCACAAACTTTTGTGTGGCATTCACGTTTTAAAAATGGCCGAACCTCTGTCGATGATGACGAGCGTTCTGGACGACCATCTTCGAGCACAACGCCCGAAAATGTTACGAAGATTCGGCACGCCATTCACGTAGATCGACGTCGTACCATCAACGACTTGTGCGACATTGTTGGGATAGGCTATGGGACCTGTCAGCTGATTCTAAAGGAAGAAATCCACATGCGACGCATCATGACAACGCGCCAGCACACACCGCCCTCAAAGTTCGGCAGTTTTTGGCCTCAAACACCATGGCCGTCATCCCGCACCCTCCTTATTCGCCGTGTGACTTCTTCCTCTTCCCAAAGATGAAAATTCAGCTAAAGGGAAGGAGATTTGAGACGATAGAAGAGATTCAGGCAGAATCGCAGATGGTGCTTGACAGGCTGACAAAGAAAGATTTCCAGGGATGCTTCCAGGCTTGGCAGCGGCGCTGGGATCGTTGTGTTCACTCCCAGGGGAACTACTTCGAGGGTGATGGATGAATTTAATACCTGAGATAAGTGTACGGGTTTTTATAGGCGCAGTCTAGAAACTTTCCGATCGCACCTCGTATGTCCTTTGAAGATGTCATGGTCACCCGTCATATCATTTTCTGATGATGGAGACAGAGAGGCCTCTGATATCCTCATCGTTAGCTCAAAATTTACGCGACTGGTCGCCCGAAAAGTTTCGATAACTTTATTAAGCATTTCCGTGCCAAGTTAATCAGCAGAACGTAAACTACATGATATTTTCACAGCCACTCCAGATTTATTTTACTCAAAATTACTGAGCATGAAATTCGGAGAGGCGAGTTTTATTTTAAGAGCACTCGCGTGACAATCTTTATTGAATGACCTAATGTGCTGTACACAAATCTGAAAGAAATTGAAAATATTTTGGTAGTCGAAAAAGTAAGAAATACGAGTATTATGTGCCTTCCGTATATTGAATCTGTTTATTACTACTAAATGACGTTCAAAGTATTCAAAAGGCGATAATTTCAAAAGGTGCAAATAATTTAGAAATCGTCATGCGGTCCGATAAAAACATAGTACCAATAAAAGGATTGACAGCCGAAAGGAATTGTTTCTAAACTGCAGATCTCATTTTAGTGTATAATGGATTGACGTATAGAACCTTCGCAATACCAGAACGCTATGTGTCTGCTTCAGAAATTCTGTCGGAAGGCGTGTGAATGTGTCATCAGTGGTTAAGGTTGTATTACTATTTATACAAATATGTTTAAAACCATAATCATTTAAAACTTAAAAATTTGGCCACTGTGTTTGCTGACTGCTGAAGTTTACTGTTTCAGAACGGAAGCTGATAAACAAACAATTTTGTAGGATATAAGTGTAGTGAGTGCAGTTTTGTAAAGTTTTATTATGTAATAATTATATTGGTAAGATGACGTCCGGCGCCGTAGCCGCGCTGTCTGAGGCATCATGCTTCAGACCGGCGATACGGAATGCGAGCTGGTTCGAGTCTCGGGGAAGAAAAATTTTCTCATGAGATTTCGACCGGTGTACGGGACCTGTGTCAACCCAGCATCGTGAGTAAATTGGAGAGCTACAATGGGCAGCGTAATCCGGTCAGGAAAGCTAGCAATGTCTGGGGGTTCTTAGTGCTGACCACACGTCACCCTATATCTGGTTGGATGATCGTTCACCTCTGCTTAGGCATGTGAACGTGAGGCCAGCAGTCAAGCTAGTCGGCTTTGGCTCTCAGAGGGCTCTTATGCCACGGATTTAATTTTTAATTGGTAAGATGACACACCAAAATTTACAGATTCAATTTTAATTGCTTTGTTAATAAATTAATTATATGTAATTAGGCAGTCACTTTTTATCAGATTGTAGTTATGATTATCTTGCAGATATCTTTTATTTAAAGACCGTTGTGCTGAGTACAGATCACTTCTCTTCCCAATTATGTTGGAATTAATGTACAGTTAAGTACAAATTAATTTTCCGCTGCTCACACCTGACGGAAGCTAATTAGCTTCGCCAGCTCACCATCATACGAAAGATGTCACTTGTGTCCATCTTTAATTTCTTTCAACTTATACATTTAAATTAATTCATACTTTTCAGTTAATCACATTAGTAATCCAAATTAAAAGTCTGGAAATAAAATAATGAGGAACAGAGAAGTTTTACTATAAGCTAGTACAGTGATGCGCAACCGGGGTGCTACGAAATTTTCACCTCATATTATTATTATAACTATAACTATATTAAGATAAATAATTGTTTTTCTTGTTTTCTGTTCTGTCCCAGTCTTTATTTTCTTCGTTGTGGTCGGGCAGACAAGATCTACTGAATGGAATTGGAAAGTAACACAACCACTTTGCAGTGAAACATAAAAACCTTCACTTTACTTTTATTGCTACTCTATGTATTTCTCTGTAAAGATAATCGACTGTGGGCTGTAAAGTTATGTAGAAATGAAGAGATTGGCGCAAGATATGCGAAAATGGAGGATCGCGTCAAAACCATTCGAAAGACTGATGGTATGTGAAAAGTGACTTTAAGTTTTAATGATCAAACAATACGTATAAATATATTTTAATTTCTTTCAAATAAATAATAAATTTAAAGTAAATAACATAATAATACAGATGGATACTTATGAACATCAAGTAGAATATTTTTAGGTTGGGGTCGATTTATAAGAAGTTGTCGTGGCCAATCAATGCCATAAACCATCTAACCCCCACACAATCTACAAAATGGTGTTGGTGTGTAGCCATGACTCTTCGAGTGTAGAAAGGTTAAGCAACACTGAGCTAGTAGAAAGGTGGGCCTAGAAATAAATTCATAAAAAAAATAAGTACATGATAGTATCCCGTTGGCAGACAGGCAGCAAAATCACATTAGAGTGGCTAATAAATCCTTTGAAAGTGTGATGATTTTTTAAATAATTGGGAAGAAGAATAAAAAATCAAAATATATTTCTTTGAGGAAATTAGGAGGAGACAAATATCTGGAAATACTTGCTACTTCTCAGTTCAAAATATTTTGTTTTCCGTCTCATTTTTAAGAATCTAAAGAATAAAATACACAAAACAGTAAATTTAGCTGTTATTTTGTATGGGTGCGAAACATGGTCTCTCACTCTCAGGGAGGAAGATATATTGCAGAGCTTGAAAATAGTTTGTTGAGGAGAATATTTGGGCCTAGGAGAGAAGAGGATGGGATATGGAGAAAACTGCATAATGATGAGCTTAAAAATGTTTTCTCGCTCCCCCCCCCCCCCCATATTTTAAAGTGATTAAGTCAAGAAGGAAGATGGGCTGGGCATGTGGTCCGCGTGGATAGGGCAAGAGGTGGCCGGGAAGCCTGAGGGGAAATGACCGCTGGAACTTTGAGTAATTCGGCATTAACATTACAAATCACAGGCAAGATCATTCCTGGAATAAGCTAAGGTTTGTCCAAAGATGCCAAATCTTAGAAAGATTTTCATGGAAGAGGTCTGATCTTGGAGATTATTGTCGGTGACATTTGAGATGTATGGATATTATGTGGGAACTACAAATATGTGTTATTGAAGGAAAGCAGGCAATGCTCTCACAATGTGGCAAAAAATTTGGGGTTATTAGAGCCAACCAAGGAAAGCTTAAACATTCGTTCGCTAGGATTTGAAGTTTTCAGAGCGATGAGTCTCAAGATGACTGTCTTCTGGGTTGTTGCGCCGTAGCCTCGTAAACGTTTACCGACGCCATCTTCATTACTTCATTACTAGGATCTTTCAGTAATGGAAAGGAGCAAGGGCACGAAATGGAGTTATATCGGGGCACACACCTTAATTGGAGAAAATTGGGCATTCTCTCCAATATTTCTGTAGTGGCTGGATGTTCAAAGTGATACCATCCGCAACATTACAATGAATATTGTTAACTACATGAATCATCAATTGCCATTCATAATATAAATATTTTGCTGTTATTAATTTTGATATAATTTTATGTTAGTAATAAGAAGACAAAACCCGCAAACGTGTTGCTAATTTACGAGTGTTTTAAACCGTCTGAAGCAGATATTCGTCTAAATAATGGACTTAGAAACTGACAAATTACCCGTCAATAATGACGGGAAAATATGAAGCAGAAAACCTCAAAAACGCACTTTTATTGAAAAATTCAAGAATCAGAATGTATAATTTAAAATCTAACACATATATTCTCTTAAAGAAATAAGTTTTCATGTAGTTCTAATAGCGATTTTAAAATTTTTTTCAACAACCAACACTTGTCTGATTTTGATGAAAGCCTCTCGGGCAACAAACCGCGTCAGGTGGCTGCATGGTGAATGAACCATTTCTTCTAACAACGTTTCGAGAGCCATCTCTGCTCTCATCCTCAAGGCAGCCGCGAAACGAAACTGGTCCTACGTTGCGCGCTCGCCGAAGTCGATCTGCTTACAGGAAACGAAAATTCTGGTGAGTTTCGACGTGGTTTCATTGTTTACCAAGGTTCCGTTGAATGACACGTTGCAGCTGCTGTCAGAGCACTTCGATAAAGATACTGCTGAGCTCATCCAACATGTGCTCACCACGACTGCTCGTTCTATGATCAGAAGGACGGGGTCGTCATGGGTTCTCCTCTGGCCCCGGTTGTGACAAACCTGTACATGGAGCACTTCGAACACCTGACTCTGAGTTCGGCGGAAAAGAAACCAGCACGCTGGTACAGGTATGTGAATGATAATTCGTGGTGTGGCAGCACGGACACGATGAGCTACGGGTCTTTCTGTAGCACCTCAACAATATCCACCCCAACATCACCTTTACATTGGAGGTGGAAAGAAACAGAACGCTGCCGTTCTTGGACGTTCTGGTAAGCAGGAGAGCGGATGGTTCCCTGGGACACACAGTGTGTAGGAAGTTCACTCACACGGACCTCTATCTCCACGCCCAGTCCGAACACCATCTTGCGCAGAAACGGACGGTTCTAAGTACCTTACTTCGTCGAGCTAGAAAACTCTGTGACGCAGAGAGTCTCATAGGAGAGTTACATCTCACAGACGTCTTTCAGCAGAACGGCTACAGCACCAGAAACATTAGACAGGCCCTGGATCCGAAACGGAGGCAGCCAACCGAGGATGAGAAGCCAATAGGTACAGCATTACTGCCCTATCAGCAGGCGGTCACACCCAGTATTGGCAGGCTTCTAGGAAAATATAACATCAGAACCATCCATATTCCTAGAAGGAAAATCAGACATGCTCAGGCCTGTTAAGGACGACCTATGTTTGAATGTCCTGGGTGTGTACCGTATTCCTTACGAGTGCGGAAAAGTGTACGTGGGGGGCAGACAGAAATATTCATTAATACCAGGCACAAGGAACATATGAGGCACATCCGTCTCGAACAGTCCGAGAAGGCTGCGGTAGTGGAACATTTTGTAGATACAGGGCACCGCATCGACTTCAGTCGGACCGTGGTGTTGGACAGGGCATCAGGATATGTGGGCCGGCTCGTAAAGGAAGCCATTGAGATCCGGCTGCACGACAACTTCAGTATGGATGATGGTTTCACTCTGAGCCGGGCTTGGTATACTGTGTCAAAACTGCTGTCTGCCAGGAAGGCCCAGCCAGCGAGAGCGAGCACTTGACCTCGTCTCCCAGTTCCTATTGGTCAGCGCCAAACAAAGCAACAGACGGGCCACCAGCAAGTTCCCATCGGCGAGCGGGCTACATACGACCAGTTTTGTTTTGCAGCTGCCCTGAGATGGCTCTCGAAACGTTGTCAGAAGAAATGGTTCATTCACCATTCAGCCTTTTGCCCGAGAGTCTTTCATCAACTTCAGTCTTTGGGAAAGCTTCACTTTATACAATTGTCTGATTCATATATACAGTCAGTCCGCACCCAAGTGAAAAGAAATTTTAAAATTACAAACATCGATTTGTTAATGTTGAAGGAAATGATCCGTATTTGTACTAAGATTCATACATGACCCATAAGCACGAAGCGTTCAGTTAACTGACTTTCAAAGCAGGTGGCACAGCACATACATATAAAACTTGGCTTTAGAGGGGAAATCAAACCATCTTCTGACTTGAGCGGAACGCGCAACTGGAGAGGAACGGAATCAAAAATGGTCACAGAACAGAGGGTCATTCGGGCACAAGATAAGATATAAGCTAACTCGGTCTGTCGTAAGTATATCTCTGTGCCAACGAAGCGTTCGTAATATTCATGTTTGGTCAACCTGGCGAAAACGAAGTTTCTCACATGATGTGTTTCTAAGTTCTTCATAGGGATGCTCCCGAACTGCAATAAATGGCAAATCCTTCATAATTTTTAAATGAATAGTATCAAATAAGTAATTTATCCGTTTAAAATAATACGTAACACCGTAACACTAAAATGCTGTAACTTAGAAAAACCGTGTTATGCATAAATTTAAATCACGTTTTATTTCAATCTCACCAATCATAATGCACAGAGTCCAAAAATATCTTTAATTCGTTTTCGTCAAATGCATGCGTCACTCTGGTGTCCCTAGGGAGCGGCTCGTCCTACAAAAGTTCAGTGTTCCCAAGCTGCTCTGAACGATGCTCGTTGAGGGAGCTCTTTGTTCGAGGGCAGTCGAGAGCAGGCAAGAAAAACAGATCTGGAGGTTTATTGATTAGTAATGTTCAATGCATTTATTCCAGAATACAATTGAGTAGACATGAGTGCAGAGAAGGAAGATGGCAAGTTGAATACAGAAAAGGGCAGAAGTTTCTACACCGAGGGAATTACGTAAAATGACTCACAGTTTAAAAGCAAGTGCGTCGTTGACGAGGGTGTGAACCTTCCACTTGCACTCTGATGTGACAACCTGTAACGAGTTACGAGGCGTGTTTCTAGTCTCATCTACCCCACATAATGTCCACACTTGTCCCTTCCGAAGTTAATGCATTCACAAGATAAGAGTTGGCCACCTCTCGCAAACATCTTTGAATTACAACACGTCTCGTTTGTTGGAGTAAAAGTGCAACAGACTTCCTGCAGATACTAAACATTAGATATCACATACAATCATACAAAAATAATTCAAATTACTTAAAGTACTAAATTCTTTCTATTACATATTCATAGACTCCTAAAATTTATAACAGCAGATCTCTATTACATTTATAAGTCGTTAAACCGTTATGGCACCGACAAAGATCGATTTTTTACTTCTTTTAAATCGAGGATTATACTGGACTGATATGAACTAAAATTAATTCACCCGCAAATACAAACATTAATCGAAATCCGTTAAGTAGCTTCGAAGGTAAAAGACGGCTAAATCATTTTGCACTACGTGCAAAGTACGCCACAAGATAAATGTGTTCATTCACTCGTACCTTTGTTACACGAGGTTGGTAACTTATTGTAAACGCATGTAACATCATGAAAACATTTGTTGAGACTACACAAACAAATTCTGTTTAAACGTAGATGACGAACGACTTCCTCCAAAACGTCAAACGTCGTCTCCCACTTACAGTGTTTGTTTATGGAAGCAACTACAACTTACTAAAACACTTTGCTCTGGCATCACGTGACGCGCCGCGCTGCGATCAGACTCCTTCCCAGAGCTTGGGAATTGGTGTCAATTTAATTCCTACAAAAAATGTTCTACTTATCAGGGAAGTCCGTGAATTCTGTACGAGCAGTACGGCTGGTCTCAGTCGAGACAACAACGGCTGTTAAAAATAGAATTAATAATACATTTTAGAAATGTCCTCTTTGTGGTTCTAAATGCCTCATTGTCTTTGATGTAAGTTTAAATCAGATATAAATATACCATCGGACACACAAACCCATTGTCGCACAAGGGTTCGCAATAAAAATATCACACATCATAATCTGCATCTATCTATTGTTTTCACGGAGTTGAAATAGTGTTACGTCTTATTCTGTTTCTCTGAAAAGTAGACACCTACAAGACAATGATTCATTACCGTGACCACAAAAAGCCTGCCCTCAATTAAAGAAGACCTCTCAAGTAATCAACACATTTATCGGCTTTTATGGTACCTTAAAGATTCATTGCTGTGTTGGCAATAGTTCGTCAATTTTTGTTGTCCGAAGTCAAATGAATCCCGTCCACAGGCTTCCACCCAGATTCCCCGTTACTGAGAAGTTATTATTGTTTCAGTATCCGGAAAACTGTTGTGATAGACTCAGCTAGCGTTCCGTTTGCACTGAGAAGCACACCCACTTACTACAATTCTCCTCTTACTTTCGTGTGCACAAAATCTGAACGGGCCGAAAATAAGTTTCCTGATGAACAAGTTACATCAGCATCAATGTACGTACATATAGACTTGTGTGTGTAAATGTAATTAGTGTGAATTTATAAATACCTACGTACATACACACATACACACAAAAGCGACAATACATGGTAGAGTAATATTTTTGTTTGTATGATTTGAGGTTTTCACAGGTCATACTGCCTCCGTCATCAGGGCGATGAATGTGCCAATCGGGCCACCCGATGATGGAGGCAGTATGACCTCTGGAACGTTGGTAAACATCGACCAGACTACACAGCGCAACAACCCAGAAGACAGAAATCTTCATACTCATCGCCCTGATGATGGAGGCAGTATGACCTCAGAAACGTTGGTAAACATCCACCAGACTACACAGCGCAACAACCCAGAAGACAGAAATCTTCATACTCATCGCCCTGATGATGGAGGCAGTATGACCTCAGAAACGTTGGTTAACATCTACCAGACTACACAGCGCAACAACCAAGAAGACAGAAATCTTAATTTTTTTGTAATTTGCGTTTCTCCTTTTATAAACTTTACCTGCACATCATTCCAGCTAGGATGTGTAACTCTGGGTTCATATTCCACTGATCAGGTAACAGGTGTAATGACAAACTCTTCTCTGGATTAATGTATTTGAGGAGGATTAGTACACTGAAGATGATACACCAGCAAGCAACACACTTCGCTGGAGAGCACTGGAGTCGGCTACACACGTCGAGTGTTTAACAAGTAGAATTACACTTATTCTCACAGCACGTTTCAAGCACACAAGAGTAAACATAAATCACTGGTCTCAGAGTAAAGGATTGTAAGCCCTGAAAGTATGGGAAACGAGAAAAACTTCTCGGAAAGTTCTTATGCATCATGTTTATTGGTTTTAAAAACATTTATAGAAACGTGATTAGACAAATCATACGCAAACTTTAAGCAGTTGTTCTTTATGGAATTTATATTTTAGTTATGAATTAAACCTTGCCCTACAAATGCTAGGTTTCTCAGATGAATGAAACAATTAACACTTTCAGAATTTGCAACATGCCCTTAAATAAAAAGAAAATCCTGTGTAACTCTGAAAGAGATATACGCAGGCCTGATCTGTCCATGGTTGATATGACCTTTGCCATAACAACCATGTGACTATAGTCTTTGATCATCCGGATCTCTGCCCGCCTCGCACACAAGGGGCGACATTTCCATTTTCCTATTTGTGACAAGATGAAGCGACGATTGGCAAAGATTAACTCAAGGTCTGCACGTGTATTGCTTTTGTCACCGGAGGGGGAGTGGGAGGCCTCGAGGTTATTGTTGATCAGGGGAAATCCCTCCCGCCACTAATGATCTGAAGCAAGGAGAGAAGCAGCAGCATTCAGAAACTACTTTTCTTATATTCCTGTCTGTAAATAAATGTTTCATATTGGCTTGAGAGGCACATTCTTATTAGTCAAATATCAGGCAGTCAACAGGGAGGCAGATACTATGGGCTGTAATACACGTATCTCCTGTCAGCCAGTTCAGATATGATTGCTTTCTTCTTTTCAGTTTCTTATTTTATATTTTCACACATCTTGTTTATGTGTGAGTGTTTTATGTAGCTTCACAGAGGTGGCTTTAGCGTAAGGCGATATTGGCGACCACGTGTGGAAAGGCCTCGCGCAAGACAGGTACAAAAGTGGATTTTTCAGCCTAGCGGTATCATAAACTTGTGCTTAAGCCCGGATTAAGTCAAAAAATCCTTCAATTTAAAACGATAAATCACAAGGAAAAGTTAAGAGCCAGTTAAGATCTAAATATAATTCCTCACATCTGTAACAGCAGTGTACGGATTCCATAGGTGGCGTTGGTCAAAGCAGCTGATGCACGCTTTACCCGAAGAAACATGAGGATCAAAGAGGCAATGGTACTGGTAAATCACACGAGGTTTGGTAGTTAAACAACAATAATTGTTTACATCCGCTATCAGAACTCGAGAATTAAACCTATAGTAATATCTATTGATGTAGCACTTTATAAGCGACACGGGCAAACTGTGATATAAATTACTTGCGGCTAGTGACTACTAATAAAATAATGAGGTTATATCCATCACAAAAATGTCGAAGAGTAGAAGAGAACGTGACAAGGGAAGAAAATCTGAATCACGTTATTTTTCGTCTTTAAATATATCAGCATTTTACCACGTAACTGCCCCTTGCAATCTTTCAAATTCGCCCCCTTTTGTCCTTTTACAAAGTAAATCAGTCTGAAGGTGCAGTAGAGAATAAAAACTACGATGTTGGAAATGGTTTGGCCCTTGTAGAAGATTCTCAAAGCACGTGCGTTCACTGTGAGTATAATTATGCTCTGATAGATACACCTGACCAAGCGTCCAAAAATCAGCAACATTCTGCTATTGACACTGAGATTCAAAATAAAATAAAGCACTAGGGGCAACGTTGGCACGATTCTTGGCGATAATTTAATTTTTGTGCATAGTATAACATTTCATTTAGAGTACATACAGACAGTTTAGAACAGGAAATAATTTACATTTTATAGACCTGGTTTAATTTACTGCAAAAAGTTCATCCAGTTCTTCAAAAACACCTGAAACTTATGGAAGATAATCAATACTGAGGAAAAAACATTAATGCCTTAATAACTTTGATAGCCAAACTTGCTAAAATTGCAAGTATTATAAGGTACAGCAAGTAATGTATTATTCATTAATTCTGAAATGTACTAGAAATGTAAATCACACCGAAAAAATACTGTGATCTTGCATTAGGTTGATGAAAATTCGGCAGACAATGAAGAATATTTTGTCGTATTTAAACTGGTAGAAAAAGTACGGATGAAGAATTAAGAGCGTACTTTTAGAAATTCAAAACCTACGACTGGACTGTCGCGGATAAGGATGCAATAATGGAGGTAACATGCAGGGAGAAGAAATCAGTGTAAAAACAAGAATTTTATATATTAATGCGTTGGACTTCTTTACACATTGCGGATGTCACAGATGAAATTTAGTGCTCGGTGATGTAACAGCATCTTATAAAATGCCTACTTCTTTCTCTTTCGTCCGATAGGTAGAAAGTGCTAGAAGAAAAAGCAAATATTTCTGTGAAGCCTTTGACCGAAACCAGATGGAAAAGCAGAGTGGAGAGCGTAAAAGCCGTCCGATAACTATTTACGTAATATACTGCAGACTGCCTAGGAAAACTAAGAAATAAGCAGCCATCCTAAATTTGTATTGAATGCAGTTCGAAACAGGAAGACATTTTATCTGTGGTACAAAATTTTAGTGAAAATAAATCTAATATGCAGTTGGACATGGCATTGAAATGTCTTGAAGAATTTCTATGCTGGCCAGGTGAGAATCGATTAAACGGATTTGACTCTGCTCTAGTAACTGCCATAAAATATCTGATGAAATAAATATTCCGAAGTAATTTAGAAAAATTAGGCTACGTAAGAAGAAAGTTGTTGCTAATTCTACAGACATTTTCAAATATCATCGTTGACGTGATTTGTGCAAGTGCTGGGCCTTGATTTAGAAACCTGCTCCACTATTTTTGTTTTCTGCACAATATTTCATCTTTAATAAAATAACATATCCGACGGAGAAATTTTACAGTGTTGCAAAGAACTACATTCGGTGTCTGAGTAGTCCCACTGCAATATAAATGGCGAATAATTCTTTGAGGAACTAAGAATGCATACTAGGAATGTACCTCCAAATACAGAAATTTATGGTTCATAAAAATGTGTTACAAATAAAAATTTCATTGAAATTTATTCTAATGTTTACGGAACATATATGATTATATTAACAATTCCGGTTACAGTTATATTAGCGGAAAATTCTTTTTCAGAACAGAAATTAATAAAACTTACTTATGATCTACTGTGTGTCGAGTGAGGTTATCGTAATTTACCATTCTGTCCATTGAACGTAACTTGACTTCAAAATAAGATTATTGCTTTCTTATAGATGAGTTCAGCACTACCAAATGAAGAAAAATAAAATAAAATTATAATTGCATCCATCAAATAAATTGTAGTGATCCTATCCTGATGTAATATTTCATTTATTAATATCTGAGATTTTCTTCTTACCTCAAGAGGCCTAACGTGTTACTTTCTCCTAGAGCCTCGCTAACTCTACAGATGCCTCTTTTGCTTCTGAAGCGCATTTAATTGTGAAAACAGTGTGCATTTTTCAAATCGCAGTCACACGTTTTTAGCTCCAGATGCCAGAAATAGTCTACATTGTGATATTGCTTTCTATAGCATGTAATACGGTAATTCAATAATTTTGGCGTGTGATATTTTTAAACTGAGATATTTAATATGTTTATATATTTTTTTTAAATTGCTTCCACTGATTTTGCAAATGAATACAATGCATCTAAAATTGGCCCATAGTTGTATAAAGAGCTGTATATTTCAAATCTACAGTTTTGTTCTGACTTTTAAGAAATTGAGACAAAGAGTAACCAAAATATATGTAAAATGTATGATCTTGTCTGAAAGGTAACATATCATATTTATATTATCGGATCAGTCAATTACTGGTTGAGATTAAAACAATCGCTGAATATTCCTATAACCAAATCAAACTTGACACGCCGTGAGCAAAGCACTGGTACAACTTTGGTAAATTCGCCATTTTCCTTTCTGATTACTCAAACGAAATGGCATTATTAATTTCGGATAAGTTTCCAGAACACACTAAGGACAGGCATGTAAGACGGAATATGGCATTGATCTATTCATGAATTTTGTTAATGTAACACTATTCAATCATAAAAACACGCACATAAGCGAGAGATATACTGTTGTCGAAATTACAACTTTACACCTTCTTGCTTGAAACAAGCGGAATCTCTAAAAACACATGACTGCAAATTATTATCACGGAATCCGCATAAAAATGTTCAATCAGATAAGGATGTTTAATGAAGTTTACTGCACTCTCATAATATATGACAATATTGTTCTTGTGTATAATTATTATTGCCATGCTCATTAATTTCCAAATAGGAAATTGTGTATTTAGTGGTAGGCGGAGACACAGAAATAATCTCTCATGACGCTGGAACTTACCCAAATGTCCACCAAATGTCGAAACACATGATGTTGAGCCAAGAGAATGCAGCCAGGAATGTGAACAGGATACAGTACCCTAGAACAAGATATCAAGCACTTTGTGAAACGTGTGCTATGGAACACAGTCTCTTCGGTTTCAAAACGGTCTCTAGGAGTTACTGACACTTTACATTCATGCATCGCCTAAATAATTAAAAATTATTAATATACTAATTTAAAGAGCTCGTTGAACCTAAATGGGAATTACTTTCCTTCGTATGTTCATTTCTCAATATCTTCCTTCCTTTTCTTTGTCCCTTTCGTGTCTCTATCAACTTCCCTCCTTTCTAAATAATTTCTTTCTCATCCGTTCATTTGTCTGTGCAAAGAACTATGATACATAAATTGAAATCGCGCAGTGCCCAGTGTGAAAACATGCAATCTAACACGCAGACATTAAAGTGGATTTAATTTACTATAAATTACAGGAAGAGAAAAATGAAAATATAAATCGAAGACATAGGTCCCATTACCCTCGAATAACTGAATCAAGCTCATAATACAACTAAAACTAGAAAAGCCCCAGGACTAGATGGGATAAATGTATAAATTATAAAATATTCGGAATGGTTTATGAAATTGAGATTAGTTTATTTGCTAAATAAACGCTGGCAATATTGTAAAATCGCAAAACTGGATTTCAAATTTGCTGAAACAAATAAAACAGAACATAAATTTCAAAATAATAAAGCAGTGATAACTTGGGCGCAGTGGTTAGTGTCAAGAAAGGAATATTTCAGGAAAAAATGTATTCCGTAAATTAATACAGGCATACATCGTTTTATTGAGCTTCGATTTATTGCGCTTCGCAGATATTGCGGTTTTTAAAAATTGAAGGTTTGTGGCAACCCTGCATCGAGCAAGTCTATCGGCGCCATTTTTCCAACATCATGTGATCACTTCGTGTCTCTATGTCACATTTTGGTAATTCTCGCTATGTTCGTGCATTGCTTTTTTAGACATAATGCTATCGCACACTTGATAGACTACAGTATAATGTAAACATAACTTTTATATGCACTGGGAAACCAAAAGATTCGTGTGAAATTATTGCGGTGGGCTGGAACCGAACCCGCAATATATCCGAGGTATGTCTGTATTGTAATTTAATTCAGACAAATAATTTCATAAAATGGTACGTTTGTCTAAAACAAATTCTATGTAGGTTTTAGCTAATACCTTGCATTTACACTTTGCCCAATGCCAGTAGGAACGGTAGAATATTACAGGGTTCTGTTCATTAATTATTTATTCTTTGAATGTACCAGCTAAACTCTGAAGTCTGTATAATATTTGATTGCAGGAATAAAACAAAATGTGGTTTCCTTAGACCTTTAGCACATCAATTGCTGCTATTTAAAAACAAGAAACTTTAACCCTTCCAGTACGCTCTCCCTTCCCCTACAAACATTTCTATGGGAAGTGACTTGCACATTTGTCATACTTATATTAATGAAGTACGAATTTAATGTCTCGTAATCAAATGACCGCCAGTGGTAGTTACCAAGAGAGCAACCCTGGTTTTGGCGCTACGATGCAAATAGTTTACAGGAAGCAATGAATGCGTTATCAATAAAGCGTCCTTCATAAATAAATACGGTTTCTTGCTCTATGTCTTTTCAGTGTTTATTGTCTTATACAGATTTATTGTGCTGTCTTTCCTAAACACGCTATTACAGGTTTCTGGGCCGATCACAGTAACAGCAATCTATTGGTGAAAGCTGAAAATGGCATATTACCTTTCGCTAGGAGGAAAGTAAGCTTACAATATCACAATTATGTCTGTCTGTGTGTGTGTGTGTGTGTGTGTGTGTGTGTGTGTGTGTCATCTCTTTCAACTTTTGAACCAGCTGCTTGGTTTTGGAGAAATTATTCCATCCGAGACTATTCTAGCTTTGTTATATTGTACAACGGCGTTATTCCGAGTGTCAGAAGACAGCTTCGTCAAGCGCTCGTGAATGGAAACAACATTTATATTATCTTCGAATCTTGGGAGGCATGATCATACCCCGCTATATGTGATTCCGCGTTACAACGAGGGTCTCTTGTAGTTATGCTTTATCAACCAAATGTCTAGAAGTCGGCTGCGTTCCGTCATCAGGGCGATCACCCTGATGATGGAGGTAGCAAGGACCTCTGAAACGTCAGTAAACTTCTACCATATTACACGGCGCAACAACCTAGTAGGCAGCCATCTTCAGACTCACCATAGTGAAAACCTAAAATCCTACAAGTGAAAACATTAGAAGGAGTCACATTTAATTTTTCCTTCTGCTCGAAATACAAAACTGTTTGGTCCATATTAAATTGAATTGCCCGGTTTGCTAAGTACCGAGTTCCTCCCGTCATTGTGTCAAAAGATTACGAACATATTCCCTTAATGTAAATTTATATTTACCAATAAATCGCACAGAATTATGGTCTTTTGGCTAAGCGGAGGAGTAGGACGTTCCTTACATTGCATAATTTCATTCGATTCCGAGCTGAGCCGTCAGTTTATTTTTTTTCAAACTGAAAGCAAATTTAGTGTGGAGCAACGCTATCTAATAACTAAAAAGTATTTTTGGACGTCTAAGAATTTATTAAATATTTCCTTCGATGTTTTAGGCCTGACTTTGACACGCCTGCGTATTTACTTTCTTACTCCATGTAGCCGAGTCCTTCCTGAGAAGCCAACAGGCGCTCAGTTACTGAAGAAATTTCCAAAATTTTATGGGACCGAAAGGTTTATTACCGTGTTTACAAGTGCCCGCCAGTGGTCCCTATCCTGAACCAGATGAATCTAGTCCATACCACCCCATCCAATTTCTCTAAGATCCATTTTAATATTATTCTCTGACCTAGATCTAGGTCATTCTAGCAGTCTGTTTCCTTCTTGTTTGCTTACCGAAACCCTTATGAATTCCTCTTCTTTGCCATGCAAGCTACATGCCCTGCCTATCTCATCCTCCTTGACTTGATCAGTCTACTTAGCTAGGAGTACAACTTATGTAGCTCCTCATTATGCAGCACCACCAGCCTCTTCGTTTCCCTCTTAGGCTCAAATATCCTCCTCACCGTGCCCCTTTTCAAAATTAAGCTGTGTAATTAAAATTTAGCACATTAGTTGCATTCGTGAATACATTTTGAAGGGTTATGTGGACATAACATGCAAGTTGATGGCAGCCACGCACCTTGAAAAAGTTATTTTACGAAGGCAACACCCTAGGGCATATTGCACAATTACAACTCTGAACATCTGTTAAGTATATCCGTGTCATATGTCCGATTGGTTTGCACGGCTTGTGTACTGTTCACTTAGCAGCAAGTAAAGTGTAATCTTTTTTTCTAAAACCTGGCGACATTTGTAGAATCAGTATTAATGGAAACAGAGAACCTAATAAATCACGGGATTAAAGAATGTAAATAGAATAAAAGTGTTGTGGGAAACTAGTTGTTTAGGTCACATGACAAAAGTAACAGCCATACTTTTCTTACTACTACTCATGGAATAACCTGTTACAAGCACTTAGCTACTGTGGTACATATTAATTATTCAGAGAGACAGAAACGAGTTCGTTACTTGATATGTTGATTGGGTCGGTAAAAACTGCTTCTTGCCCAGAGGTTAATTATCCTCGTCAGTTAAGTGTCTAGTTAATTAAATAATCAGTCAGCCCAACCTGTTTTATTTATTAAAGAAAATGGGCAAGTAATCGTCCCTTTTGAGTTCTAGTTTATGTGGCATTTACACGAGTCCATGTTTTTTTTAAGTTCTTATCTGAACTGTAGAAGTGTGAGTAAATTACCTCAACCATATGAATATATTTCTTTTGAAATAAGTGAATAACATACAGTCATTCCCACGCGCACCTCTCCTTATTTTCGGAGTTTAATACACCAAATAAAATGTTACATATCTAATCTCTGTAGCATAAACAGTTTGCATGCCAGAGACTTGTTAGCCACACTATCAGTGTTGTGGGAGTCTAACAATTGCCTGCAGTCCCAGCTGGTAGCATTTGCCTGTGGATGACTTCCATCTGACCTAGGTCAACACAAGAGCCTTCCAACTTCCTAAATAAGACGTTCCGCGCAAAAGATAATTTTCAGTCCACTCTCACTCGCATTGCTCTGATGCGATCGGCGACGTTAATACGCCTGTTACTAACGTACCAAGGTGAGATAGTCTCAATGCGGAGACACTTGGATTGTAACACCTACAGTTTCTGTTAAGTGCCTGCGAGCAGCGGGCCTCCAGATAGGACATGCGTATTCCATCACAGGACGGATTAGCTGCTTGCTTTGGAGTGACATGGTTCGCCGATGGTTGTGCATCCCTACAAACCACTCACAGGCTGATAGCATCAGTTTCGCTGAGCTGGCAGATACTGCATTGTGGAGGCCCCTTTGAGGTGTTGTATGTCTCCACCTTTCATCGCAGATTGCAGATAGACGATTTGATTATCAGCAAAAAAATGGAGTAGCTCCTTATTTGATGTAAGAAATAAAAGAGATGTGGATGTAGGAAGTGACTATCACCTAGTGACAGGAGAAATTGGTTGGGAAGCCTGAGGGGGAGAGACCGCTGGAGAGACGTAGATGGGAGGATAATCTCAGGCGGGATCTATGGGAGATAGGAGCTGAAGGAGACTGCATTTTGTTGGCCCAGGACAGGGTCCGTTGGAGGTATTTGGTTAATTCGGTAGGCCATCTAGTTAGTTAGTTAGTTAGTAATGACTAAGTTAAAACGGAGTGGAAGACGTATATTTGATACACGGAAATTCAATGACCGTAAAATTGCAGAGTCCTTCAAAATAGAGTTACGAAATTGTTTCCAAGTTTTGAGGGAAGTTGGCTTCTAAGAAGGAGAGCCAGCTGGTATTAATTAACACGAAATATAATAAGATTAGAGAGGTGCTAAATGAAAGATATAAAACATCTTAGAGTATAAAGAAAATAAAGGAAAGAACTGGATAAGAGACATAAAGTAGAATAATATATTGGTTAGATGGAACCTAAAGGCAAATTCAAATAAAGGGAAAACAAGAAGCGAGAAGGCTAAAGCAAATGAAGAATATCAAAATAAGAATAAAGAGATTGAGAAGATAATACGTAAGATAAAAGGAAATATATTGAAGAATTAGCAGACAAAGCACAGAAAGCTGCCAATTTGGGGAATGTTAAAGAATTATACGAAAATACAAAACTTCATCACAAAGGTAATGGTTAAGAAATAAGGTGATAAAAGATAAACAGAGTTCTAATAACCAATAAAGAATAACAATCCCAGAGATGGAAAGTGCATTTATAAGGAGTATTAAACTATTGTGGTGGACAAACAACACCAGATAGCAACTAGGAAGCCAACCCTAACCCTATTAAAGCAATCTAAATTAAGCCACCTTCTAAAACAGAAATTATAATGACTATCCAAGAGCTAAAGATGGGAAAATCTCCAGGTGTAGACAATGCTGTTCCAGAGATATAAAAATAGATCCTGACTTAACAGCAAAAACATTTGAACCACTCCTGAAAGAGATATGGAAGCAAGAAAAGTAGCCAAACTGATCGACGAAAGGAATAATAATGAAGCTCTCCAAGAAAGGAGACCTTACTAATGGCAATAACTGTAGAGGAATAACTTTTATTTCTGTACCAAGTAAGATTTTGACCCGAATAATACTCAATAAAATCAAGAGGCGCATAGATAACAAACTTTGAAGAGAATAAGTCAGATTTCAAGAAGGCAGGTCATGCATATACCAAGCTAATACTCTAAGAATTATTCTAGAACACTTCAATGAATACCAGTCACTGTTATACCTCATATTCATTGACTTCGAAAATTCCTTTGACTCCATAAGTAGAAATAAAATATTGAACACAAAGAAGATATTTGGAACACCAGACAAGTAAATAAAACTGGTTCAAGAAATGTATAAAAACTATACATGCCAAGTTGAACATAATGAGAAATTTTCGGAACCCATTATGGCGAAGACGGGAGATTAACGGGGATTCCTACTCTCGCCCATTTTATTTTTAATGGTGCTGGACATTATGATGACAAAATCAATAAACAGGAAGAAAGGTATACAATGGGGACTATATGATAGACTGGAACATCTAGACTTTGCTGACAATATTCGCCTATTTGCACAGAGTTTCAAAGATATGGATGCAAAACTGATTGATCTTAAGGTAGAAGCTCAAAACATTGGAATGAAGATAAACTCTCAACAACCAAAGAGATGAGAGTAAATCTCAAAAACACAGGTTCTATCTGGAAGGGCATGAAATTGAGGTGAATATATTCTGCTATCTGGGACGCATGGCCTCCCAGGGCAGAGGTACCAAAAAATATGTAGCAAATAGAATGAATAAAGCTAAAGGAGCTTTTTCCCAACTTTGATCCAGATAGACTTCATACCAGATTCGTAAGAGAAAAATTGAGTATTTAAAAGGGTGTACTGTTGTGCAGGTGTGAGACACGGAAAGTAACACAAGATATTACTAATAAGTTACAAATATCTACGTAACCAGTGCCTTCATACCATACTAAGAACATGGTGGCAAAAGAAAGTAACAAATAAAGATCTATAGGGGACAACAGAAGAAATACCAATTAGCAGAGAAATAAAGATCAGGAAATAGAAGTCGATTGGGCACACGTTAAGAAAGACCAGAATAATATTATAAGGCAGGGACTGGACTGGAATCCACAGGGACAGAGGAGGAAGGGTAGGCCAAGAATCACCTGGAAAAGAACAATATTAGAAGAACCGCAAGAACAAAGCAAGTCTTGGAAGGAAGCTAACAAATGGCAAAGAATAGAGTCTGCTGGCAAAATTTGTTATGGCCCTATGTTCCACCTAGGAATAACAGGAAATGACGATGATCCATAACATCAGAAGTAACTTAGCGTACTTCTTGAATATGTAAACTCTATTTTACTGACACTTACTACAAGAATTTAAGTTTAAGTACAGACTAGCAAATAAGGGTACAGGGGTGATGATATTTTTACTGTGAAAAAAAGTTTCTAAAAAGTGTAGATAAACTGTTTCCGAAAATAGGGCCACACTAGGGTGGAGAATAATAAGAAAGCAATCTTCTGGTAGCTGTTACTGTAGGTGAAAAATGTATGTTAATTGAAAGAGCGTCCATTAATCTCATTAAATAATATTTTTTGAAATAGATTTTTTCTTTAATGTATTAATAGCTTGTAGGACTTAATGAAATATTAATTTATTAGACAGACATGTGAAAAATTCTTTTTAATTCCAGGTAGTTCCTATAATTGGATTAGAGGTTTCTTACTGGGGTAGCCATCCACCATTCAGCACGTTAAGGTCTCCTGTCTCCTCGACTTATTTTACCAAAAATACAATCATATATTTCTTCCTTCCCAATATCATCAAAATGGCGTTCCCTTAATTTGCATCACTCTAGCTTAAGTATAAAGAATTAGAAAACTTTTCAAAACTTCAGGTGCCCACGTTTATTCCAGGTAATTTAGTTTTTTCTCTAGGATTTGAGATTTTCATGGTGGTGAGTCTGAAGATGGCTGTCTTCTGGGTTGTTGCACCGCATAGTCTGGTAGAAGTTTACCAGTATTTCAAAGGTCCTTGCTGCCTCTATCATCAGGCTTTATTTAAAGTACGACACTGGAATTAAACGTTACACACACAAATAAATTATTTAGAAAGAACACACTAACGACTGAAGTGCAGCCTGTGCTTGAGCGTGAACCTACTTCGTAGTAGCATGGAAATATGCACCAAATTGCTAATTACGCTGAAGGACATCTTTGATGACAGACTTCTTTACGAATGGCAGAAGGACTTCCGTTGTGTTTCCGGGTATTTATACTGAAATGTAGAATGTAGTCCTATTCCTGCGTCTTACAAAAAGCACAAGAATGATTAAAGTAACTGAATATCGAGATCTATTCTCAAATTTCAAATTATTTTATGCGTTTTTGCACTAAGTATATAATATATATGTATACAAAAATCATTGTATCTACGTTTGCCCGCGGAGTTAAAATAGCGCAAGCACTGACGACATTCACGGTCTCACTACCATATATTTATTATTGCTGTGACCTTTGTTTCCTACTTAATGAGACCCTAAGAGTAAAGTACCCGATGAGTACAATGTAACTTAAATTTGCGGTGCCTCTTACAGAACGCATATCACTTATGACTGAACAAAATCGTGATTAATTTCTGCTGTTAAACCCCTAACTGTTGAGGTGCCGCAAGCCAATACCGCTAGCGTTCCAATACACTGACTCTCGTAAAGAGCGCTTTCATGGTCGGTTTTGCTTACTTTCCCCTACATTTTGACTCCGGTGACTAATAACTAAGGTTAAAATTCAAATTATAATGAATCAGTCATCATAAAATCCACTGGCATGTTATAAATTTGGCGTTTGACACTTTTCCGATATACGCCGCTTTCGCTCCAACACAACCTCCGCGTGTAACGACAGTCACCTGTACCGACGTTTGCTGGCGCTGTGCAAGTGCGTCATATTTCATGCTTAAAAAACTTCGTCAGCTAATTGAGTTCAGAGAACATTTTCGCACAGAGCTTAAGAGAAATAATGAGCCGGCGTAGCTCATTCCGTATAGTGACTGACTACAGACTGGATGACCGGGTTCGAACTCCGACGGGGGCAGAGAATTTTTCCTCTAGCCTGTACGTTCAGACCAGTTCTGGGGCCCATTTAGCCTCCTATGCAATGGGTATTGGGGGTCATTTCCCGGGGATAAAGCGCGGCCGGTACGTGATGCTGACCGCTCATCCCCAGCTAGTGCCGAGATCAAGAATGAGTAGGAGCTATATACCTCTCCCTTTCCAAGGGCGTATAGTAAGGCACTTTTACTCTACTAACATGACAGAACCTCCCAGTAGGCTACCAATTTACTTCAGCTACCATCACTGGATACTGGATACTGGGATACTGGGAACGACCCTTTCCTCAAGTGCCTGAGCACTGCGGGTCCCAACTTTTTCTTTGGTTTGATCTATAGACATTCGGTAGGACTCCTTGTACAAGGGATCGGCCCGTCGCAAGGCCTCTACCTGTACACAGGACAGCACAACACACAAAACGCGGACAAACATCAATGGCTTGAGTGGGATTCAAACCCACGGTCCCAGTGACCAAGCGGCACAAGGCCCACGCCTCAGACCGCGTGGCCACTGCAGACCCCACCATCACTGGAAGGGATTATTAGAATGGTAATGACCAAAAGCCACTAAATAATTTTTCAGGGCACTAAAATAAAGTGTGAAAAATGGAAAAATCTTAATAATATTTTATGAGTGTATCTTAAATGTCTTAGTATCATGAACTATCATAACACGCGGCATTTTTACGTAATCCTTTTACAGAGTGATGTACAATTAAATTTTAATATACATGTGACACTGGAGTGGGCTTTGGAATGCATCATTCCAAAAGTTTGATTTATAACATATTTATTACTGTTTACAAGCATTCTGTGTTGTAAGGCGAAAAAATTGTATCTTGGTGGTTTTAATGTTAGAAATCAAACATTTATTTTACAGAGATGCGCCTGAAATTGAATCAACAGTCCCTACTTCCAAACCCCCTGTATCTGTTTATTCATTTTTTCTCCAAATATATTGGTTTGTGCCTGGTAAGCAGCTAATATCTGCTATATGTGACATGTCTGTCAGCTTTTCGTTGCTGGTTGGAAAGTGTCTACTATTATACTTTGCACATGACCCCTCTTTCTGGTAGTGGCCGAACGAAAGGGTTCTATATCCCAAGCAGGATTTTTCACCAATATTTTAGAGGATTACTCATTATTAAACTGTTTCTCCTAGAAAACAAATGATTTTGTCATCATAACATTTGTCTTTCTTCTTAGTTTTGTTTTTTAAAATACTGTAGATTCTTCAACCTTTCCCGTTTCATTTTAGTCAGCACAAATGGGATTATTTTTATGACTCTCTAAGTAGCGAAACACATTCTTAAGGCGCATACATAATAAGCTTACGTTTTCTGACAATTTATCAATCCAGAGTCTCTGTATATGAAATACTCGTGACGGCAAAATGAGGGATCCAGTTTTATACTTATCTGGAACACTGAGTGAACAGTGACCTTTTAGAGCAGCCCAGTTTTTCCCTGGTAATTGTAGTTGTCATATCTGACGTTTGCATTTTTTTTAAATTTAGAAATACTTCAACAGACAGCTTCCAATTTCTTCAAAACATCGTTTTGTTTGGTCCTCGCTCCAAAATAACATGTAACCATCATTACAGTTACAATAAAGGAATCACAAATTACAGGTTTCACAACTTTCGTTTGTAAAATGAAAGATAATCACGAAGTCCAGAGGTTTATATAAATAAAATATAATTTTTATGTGCTTATCATCGTATGGAGAGTTGTTTAATGGTAGTCTGCCCACTTTCAGTTTTTCTGTGGTGCATGACACATTTTCAAGATCTTTAATTTCAGTGATTTCCTTGCCTTTTCATTTTCAATCTTTATACTAAATTTATAACAACTGTGACATGTCTGACGGAGTAACTTGAAGCATTAAAATTTTCGTTGAAGATTTCTGGAATCTTACAAAGTGTTACTATCTGCAAACGAAGTTCACCAAGGCATTTCTGTGTATTCAAATAAGTCAACCTGATATCATAGTCGAAGCACAACTTATGAGCATTTTGCAGACCGCTGTAGTGGCTCGTATACTTTGATATGGCGTTAATGAACTATTTAACTCCTTGACGAATCCGTGCAAGTACTAATCTAGCAAGGTTACCGTGTTATCCTTAAGGAAAACAAATTATTATCGACGTTCAAATGAAAGGAGCTTCAAGCAACTTTATGTCCCGCTTCGTAGTGATTCCTTGGGCCCCACCTATTCTACCTCGTGGTGAAACACTGTGGCCGTCGTAAGCTTAATTCAGATTTTTCAAATCGTTGGACACTAAGGGCTTGTTCGAAATGTAGCCCCGACATTATTTCATAATCAGTACTGTCTTCCATAATGTCTTACATAGGCCTGTGTGACACTACGAGGTGAACTCGCGAAGATAATGGGAAAAGAGCTTCACCTCAGAGTTTAGCCAACTTATGCTTTGTGCCTCACACTAATTTGATAGCGTGTTCATCTCATTGTGTAGAGCTAAGCCATATGGAAAAATATTTTTTTAAAAACAAAGTGTGGCTTTGGGTTATGTCATTCTCACCCTTCATTTAGTTGAGACAAGGTACTGTGGAAGTCACACACGCAATTTATTAGGTGAGCCGTTAGTAATAAGGCGAGGAGTTGCTTCTGTGGACTTTCTAGCGGTGTTTTACCCCTTATAATGGTTTAATCTCCGTTCTGGTGGGTTGTCGAAGCTGGCTAACTGCGTGCATGGTTATTTACGGGGATTTCTTAATAAAGGCAGTGTCCGAGACGCCTTTACAAAGTAGCGTGAACGAGATAACTGAAGAAACAAAAGACGTGACGCCTGATGTAAAAGGAGATCTATTATTGATAACAGCTGACAGACAAATTTAAATTCTATATTCACTGTACAAAAGAACATATCCCTTTTATATGCCTTGAATATTTCAAAGCTACTTTTTGCTCACTCTTTATAGAAAAATGTAATTTTACTTTTTGGTTTACACGAGCATCAGACTTGCAATTTAACACTAGAAGAAGAAGAACACAGATTGGGAGTTTCTGAGAATTGGTGCTCAGGACAGAAATAACAGGAAGGAGAATGGAGAATGACTGCAGAACGAGATACTTCATAATCTGTAGGCCAGCTCTTACCAAATATTATTAAGTTAAGAGAATGGAGGAAAAAAATGCATATCATGCATCAAGTTCATTTCAATCTGAAAGCCTATACAGAAGATACAGTTTCGGAGACCCAGGTTTATATGAGAAAATAATGTTAACAGGGATCTGGAAATAGTATTTTAAATATTGTGTGA